>NC_091131.1:35531740-35831740 GCF_040183065.1 Periplaneta americana | reverse complement strand
GGCGAGGATTAAAACCTTCGACTGGGGGAGGAGTCATGCTCAGACCAGTTAGTTCAAAACCGAGAGTCCAGATATATCTCTCGAAACCTCTCCTTGAGCAGTTTGCCATAGACTGCAGTCGATCTCATTTTGAGTTCATTTTTTAAAATTCCACTACTGTAAGTCAAGTAATAAATTTAAAAAATAATGGTATTCAATCATAGCCTATGAGTTATCTTTAATGTAAATTATGCAATTAGAAATTTACATTGTATTTTAAAATTATTTTCGGCATTCAGAATGGGATCTTCAGATATTAACAATTAATATCTTAATTACTATTACACTTTTACTACGGCATACTACTTTTGACCAATAAAACAGTACGAAAGGACGTCTTTCAACCAATCATGGCTGCTTTATCGCACAATTTTATCGCGTTCCTAGCATTTGTTTAATTTTATCGCGTCCCTAGCATTTGTTTATTTTTATCACTACCCTAGCATTTGTTTCTTTGTTTGCCAACATTTCAAACTGCACTGGTCTGGACGTCAAAAAAAAAAAAATTACAAACCACTCCAGTCGATGCACAGCACTTTCAAATATGACTCACATTGGCATTCAAGAACAAGCATTAATAAAGATCACTGGTCATAGCTATGCATCTTCCCTGAAACCCTATTTACAAATAAATGAAGAGCACCATTCGGAAATCCTGAATCCATGTACATCAACGAGTTCCACTTCTTTTACGCACACGTCCAATATAACATCAACTGAACCACCAACCATTAAAACATTCAAATTTTAAAATTGTACCTAATTTCAATAATTGTTTCTTTTAAAATTATTCATGTTTATTTTTTATTTCATCATGGTTAATTAAAATGTTTCTTGTTTATATCATCATCCCTAATTAAAACTTTTCTAACACTCGATTATATTATTTAGGTTATGTTATATTATGAATAGTCACGTATCAGAGGTTGTTTAATACTAAGATTTATTGAAAATCATCTGTCAAGTCACGTTGATTACTGGGATCGGGATAATTGCAGTGGAATGTAACTGTTTTAATAAAAATGAAGCTGAATCAACAAAGCCTTCTTGACCAGTAACCGTCCACAGAGTTCAATGAAGATTCCATAGTTGGCACACCTGATAAGAAAACAGCTATTCATAACACACTACTGCCATCTATTAGCATAATATTCATAATGTTGAGATGGTACAAATTTGAAGACAGTTTTGTATTTTCGTAAGTCAATTAATATTTTATTGTATTGGAGTACTTCGTTATCTTTATATACTTTCTTCTAATTGTGTAATAGTCAATTAAATCCCACTCGAGTTTTGATTTTCTCTAGATAAATCAAAACCTCTAGCGAGATTACTGTTGATAATCATATAGCGTTGTCATCATTGTAACGAGTACGAAACCCTTCCTCATGTCCTTGGTTTCTGCAGAAAAGGGAACTGTTACGGAACAATCGACATCACTGGGTTAGAAGTCGAATTGCTGAATGTCTCAAGAAGTCTGGAAAGTTTGACGTTATGAAGAAGTACATTGTATTTCATTCACTGGCTCCACCAAACGTGCCGACATCATAGCAATTGTTAACAATCAAAAGATTGGCTTCATAATCGATCCCACTATCAGATTTGAGGGAACTGAATTACAACCACAAGAAGTAGATCTGGAAAAAAAAAGACATTACGAACCCTGCTTTACATATCTGGAAGAGAAACCATATACCCGTTTGTCGCTGGGGAGTAATTGGCTTGCTCTTTAGTGCAAGGGGAACTAGGTTATCTCAAGATTTTGTATCAGTTTCTTTCATCGTTTCCATATTGATCTTTTGGAACTTCAAGATATAGCCATTAATATTTTAAGACATTCCTTGTTAATTGTAAACAGGGAAAGGATTTATATGTAAATACATATTTACTTATAAAGCTAATATAATTTATATTTTGCATTATCTTTATGTTTCACAATGTGTAGGGTTGAAAAATCCTACTTTTATTTTCCATATTTTTCCATATTTTAGAGTTTAGTACATATTTTCGTTAATTTCCATATATTTTCCATATTTCATATAAAACAGTCCATATTATATTAGGTTTAACAATAAAACAAAACAAAATTCCATTAACTTTTAAAAATACATTTCAACAATAGAGATTTAAACACATGTTCAGTAATCCCTTTAACATCAGAGTTATTTGAAAATTAGCAGTCCTATCAACAATGGGAAAGTAAGTTACAAAACTGTATTAATTTAATTTAAAATTTTTAACAGACTTCAGTTGTGCAGCTCAACAGTGAAATGCCAGTCAGAGTACACATAGGTTCAGTTTTGTAAATCATACTATAAAGATGGTAAATATGCCAAAAGTACGTCATTCAGTCAATTTAAAATCAAAACTAACAAGTTACATTTCAGAATTTAAAGAAGATGGTTTATCAACTGACAATAAAATATTATTTTGTAATTTGTGTCAGTGTGCAGTATCATCTACACAAAAGTTCCTGGTGCAACAACACATTACAACTAGTAAACATCAGGCCAACAAACAACTAAATTCCAAGCAGAGACAATTGTTTTTAACACAACCAACAACATCGAATGTAAGATCTGAGTTTAACATCGACCTGTGCCGTTCTCTCATCTCTGCTGATATTCCTCTCTACAAACTAAAGAATAAGGTCTTCAGGGAATTCCTTGAAAAATATACTCAACATACAATCCCGGATGAGTCAACACTTAGGAAGACGTATGCTCCATCCATCTACGATGAGACAATACAGAAGATAAGAGATGAAATTAAAGATAGTTCAATTTGGGTTTCCATTGATGAGACTCCCGACAAAGAAGGTAGACTTGTTGGTAATGTAGTTATCGGTTTGTTAAGTGAACAATATTCTGAACGAATTCTTTTACATTGTGATGTTCTAGAAAAGTGCAATAACAAAACTATAGTTAAACTGTTCAACGAAGCTATGGGTATCCTGTGGCCAAAGGGTATTATGTACGATAATGTGTTATTCTTTATTAGCGATGCTGCCCCTTATATGGTCAAAGCTGGACAAGCATTATCTGTTGTATATCCTAAATTGACTCATTTTACTTGTGTGGCGCATGCATTTCATCGTGTGGCAGAAGTGGTCAGAGACAATTTCCCTAAAGTAGATTTGTTGATTTCATCAGTGAAAAAAGTATTTCTCAAAGCTCCCAGTAGAGTTAACGTGTTGAAAGAAATGTACCCTGAAATTCCATTGCCACCAAAGCCAATTTTAACTAGATGGGGTACATGGCTAGAAGCAGTTGAATATTATGCCGAACATATAGACTCTATTAACAATGTTCTCCTTGCATTGGACTCTGAAGATGCAGTCTCAATTGATACTGCGAAAACAGTTACCTGTGACATAAGTGTGAAGAATGACTTAGCTCACATTCAGCATACATTTTCATGCATCATAAAAACGCTCAAAAGTCTCCAAAATAGGCACCTTTCACTATCTGAAAGTTTTGAAATTATAAATAGTACTGTGGAACAACTGAATCGTGGTAGAGGTAAAGTTGCAGATGCAGTAAGAGCTAAGGTGGACACTGTACTTTCAAAAAACCCTGGATATGAAGAACTACAAAAGGTTGTTGCTGTGATGAGTGGTGAATCAACAGTGAAGATTAACTTGGACTTATCCCCAGCAGACATTGTGAAATTGAATTATGTACCAGTTACTTCTTGTGACGTCGAACGCTCTTTTAGTCAGTATAAATCTATCCTCAGAGACAATAGAAGAAGATTCACTTTTCAGCACTTGAAAGAAATGTTTGTAACCTATTGTTATGGTAACAGACAATAAAAATTGTGTTTTGTTGAAACTACATTGGAAGATAAGGTACGTCCATTATATTTTTTGTTTAGTTTGATTAAAATGTACCAATATTTAACGTACATAGTCATTTTTTTATAATTTTAAGTCCATATTTAATTCCATATTTTGGTAAAAATCCATATTTAATTCCATATTTTGGTAAAAATAACTACATATATATTTACATATTTCATATATTTTTAGTCCATATAAATCCGTTCCCTGATTGTAAATAACCATCTGTACAGTTCTATATATGAAAAATAAATTATTCCTATCGAAGATAGCTGCTCCCCCCAAAAAAATTAATTAAAATTAAAAATAAAATATTGTTGATCTAAAATTAATTTAGGTGCTGTTACGGCTCGGTACCCCTTTTTTCAAGGGCAGCTATCCTTTTTGGATTCTTCTCTCTTCTGAAACAATATTGCATTAAAATTGTAGTGAAGATTTTTACATAATATCAAAGTATATATTATTGACGTCAATATAAAAAAAACATTAAAAACGATAAAACACTTAAGTGTACCAATTAAATCAAATTTAAAACATGCATATTTAATCGGAATTAAATTAAATGACTATATCTATTACGCTAAACCAGATGTGCATGGATGCTGTAGATGAAATGCGTATATCACTTGTATTGCTAGAAGAGAAGTGATGAACTGCACGCACATCCTGTTGCCAACACAATGTCATTTAGTCGTCATGGAAAGGTGGAGCGGTGCACAATGTGCTGTTGCAATTGAAAGCTTTTGTAAAAAAAAAATAACGACAGTTTTGAAGCTACTAGGCGTTAGTTTCATCATTTTATGTCACCATGATCCCATTCCACCTGCTGACGTGACTTACATTTTCATCATCAGGTGATACATTAATTAAAACATCGCGATATTCTCAACCGAAAGGCGTTTTATGAGGACATTTTTATTCGCGTGGACGAAAAAGGAAACTTTATTGACATTATGTGGATATCTGACGAACCATATTTCCATCTCCGTAGTCACTTAAAAGGCAATAATTTCGTCAACATAAGGAGTTAATCTTTTTAAAACAATATTGGACAAAATTTTGTACGACGTTAATAAAAGTGATATTCCTCGAAATGTACTGCAGTTAGTCTTTTCCCCATTTCTGAAAAAATAGGTACAATTACGGACACCTTCCATTGTTCTTTTACAATACTTCTCCCAAATAGCAAGTACAAACTTATAAATTTCACTAGATAATGCGTTTCCACCCTCTTGTATTAATTCTGCTGGAATTTGATCGAGACCTGGAGACTTGTACTTTTTCAAATTTTCTATAAAAATTTCGACATCAGAAAGTGTGGGTTCGGGTATAAATGTCATAGCAGTTTGTATTTGAATATCGTCCCGAGCATTTCTTTTTGGCCTATGCATATTCAGTAGTTGCCCAAAATAGTTTCTCCATCTGTTCAGGATGGAATGAGAGTCTGCAAGCTAGTCTCCATTCACATCCTTGATCACGAATACCTTTGCCTGACATTCTATCTTAAATTTCTTTATGCTCTTATATAAATCTCTAATGTTTTTATTCTTACTATTTGCTTCTACCTCAATGAATTTTTCCTTCAAGTAATCTCTCTTTTTGTTCCTAAGTGTACGACTTGCTTCCTGTCTTTCATTACATAATTATCTATCAGAGTGCTGCATTGGAATTAAATCGCTCGCTTGAACTGAGTCGAGTGTCGCACCCTCGAGTGAGATACGATCGGTCGTAATACGCTCGTAATAAATAGAAGCACAGTACAAGGTCATATCACCGACATGTCTTATCTTGTATGGAAGGCGACAGGTAAGATACACATACGTTTTGCTCACACGGTAAAAATAAGGCTTTATTTTCTGCGTTTATGAAAAACGTTTAATGGAACAGTCAATGGAACGTACCAAAACAGGAACATGAAGTTATAAATAAAATAGTATGAAAAACTTCGATATACAGTTATTATTGCTAATTAATAATTATTCAATATTTGATTTACCGCATATATAATGTGATAGGTCCATACATATATACTGCGACAATGTAGAAACGTTTTACAAAATATTATTGATATAGCAGTAGATTAATAACAATATTTGTACAGAGATAACGTCACAGAAAATATAATACAACGAATAATCATGCTGCACAACTGTTACAGACGCAAAGATTGATACACTAATTATTATTATTATTATTATTATTATTATTATTATTATTATTATTATTATTATTATTATTACTGGAAAACTTGATACAGTGCTTGCATTATCGTGATTGTGTTCTCCGTTTATAATAATTAAATTTACATCCAACAACATCTATCAGATGTGGCAAAAACAAAATCACTCTTGTGTGGGAGGAAAAAAACATTTACCTCCAACATTTATATTAAATTTTAAAGCAAGTTTTGTAGTTGTACTATGGAGAGGTTAGTTAAACACTGCAAAGTTTTCAAATGATAAACATCTATGATGTTACTACACAGTTCATCACTCTAACAAGAAAGAATATCTAACGCTCGGCTTATACCGTTCGAGGATTTATCGCTCGTGACAATTTTACCCATCATGCATGTGCGCTACCTATCGGATTATGCTATGAACTACTTGGTGCTCGAGCGAAAACGCCCGATGCAGTCCTCTGTTATCTATATTCGCCTGTACTGGATCCTGTAAGAATTTCAATTCTGCCTGTTTCTTCTTTCAACTACCATTAAACAATCTTCATCAAACCACGGTTTCTTCTTCTTAGTTTCATAATAGTCCATGCTATGCCCAGCTGCAATTTTGATTTTATCTCTAATACTTTCCAACACGCTATTTATATCTAATTCTTCCTCAACTTCGTCAGAACTTCCTAAAGTGGCAAACCTATTCAAAATTTCGACCTTATAATGTTGCTTAGTTTTCTCATCCAATATCCGAATTCTAGTTATTTTTATATTTCATCTTTCTAAGTATTTTACTTATTTTCGTTACCTTGGCAACCAGTCATAGTCTTATTTTCTATTAATTGTACGTGAGTGAATTAATTAATTAACGCTCGGCTTATACCGTTCCAGGATGTGTCGCTCGTGGCAATTTTACCCATCATGCATGTGCGCTACCTATCGGATTATGCTATGAACTACTTGGTCCTCGAGCGAAAACGTCCGATGTAGACCTCTGTTATCTATATTCGCCTGGACTGGACTCTGTAAGAATTTCAATTCTGCTTGTTTCCTTCTTTCAACTACCATGAAACAATCTTCATCAAACCACGGTTTCTTTTACTTAGTTTCATAATAGCCTATGCTCTGCTCAGCTGCAATTTTGATTTTATCTCTAATACTTTCCAACACGCTATTTATATCTAATTCTTCCTCAACTTCGTCAGAACTTCCTAAAGTGACAAACCTATTCAAAATTTCGACCTTATAATGCTGCTTAGTTTCCTCATCAAATCTCCAAACTCTAGTTACTTTTATATTTCATCTTCTTTTTTTTTTTTTTGAAATTTTTTTACATTGGTACTATCAATTGTGCTTAAATAATTAACATTTCAACAATACGAGACTTGTGGAGAGGGTGACGTCCATTAACGTTCCTCAAAGCATCAACAAATCAGTGTGTCTTTTCCTCTTGAGGCGACGATCAGTCCGTGCAGGGGGTAGGTTCCGAGGAATCTGGTTGATTAAGCTGTTAGAATGTGTTGACAATGTTGCATATAACAGTGTGTAGGAAGAATAAAGTACGGTCCCTATTTTGGCTAGATCTAGATCTGAATGAAGTGTTTCATTTCTCATGTACCATGGTGCTCCAGTGATTACCCTTAGTGCCCGATTTTGGAATGTTTGAATACGCTTGATTTGACTTATAGAAGCCGATCTCCATCATGAACATCCATAGAGCCAAATAGGTTTAAGAAGCATTACATATATTAACCTTTTGTTGGAAAGGGAAAGACAAGAGCTGGAAAGTATTGCTTTCAATCGATGAAGTCTGTACCTTAATCTCTGAAGGGTGCAAGTGAGATGTTTATGCCAGGCCAAGCGACTGTCTAGGATGAGTCCAAGATATCGTACTTCTTCATGTTGTGGTATTGGTGAACATTTGAGTTATAATGGAAGTGCTTTTTCTTTTTTGAGGTATGTGAATGTTACTGTTGATGACTTATTTGTGTTCATGACTATTCTCCATTTTTTGTTCCATTTTTCAATTTCTTGTAGAAAGTTTTGTAGATTGGTTGTCACTTGTTCACCAGTATCTCCTTTACTAAGGACAGCAATGTCATCAGCGAACTGAGCTACAGTTAGAGAATCTGATTTAGGTCTTGGTATATCATAAGTGTAAATTAAATAGAGAAAAGGGGGCTAGAATGCTCCCTCGAGGTACACCTGCAGAAATATATCTAATCTGAGACTGTACACCTTCATAAATTACTGAATAAGTTCGTCTTCTAAGAAATGATTGAATTAAACGGTAATAGGCCTATGTGTCAGGAAGATGATTTTGTGCGAGATCGTGCGTATTTGCTTGTTTTCCGCACAGAACCAATACGCGGTAAGTGTGAAATACCACATTCAGTATTCCCAACGTAACACACATAACAATTTCCCTCTTCTTACCGCTTAAGCGCGACATTCATTTTACTGCTTTAGGCTTTTAACATATTATTTTTAGAGACGTTTAACATAGTAATAATTATAAATTGGAAACTTACCACTTCAATTTCACCTAAATTGCAATGTTAATTATTGTTTTTAAATATTTGCAAAAATTAAGTAAAGTCTACTACTCCACGAAACTTATTGCATTCCTGATACAAGTAACATTAAGGAAGCCGTGAAAAAATCAACGAGATTCCAGATGCCGATGTTATTACTACAATATGTTATATAAATAATATTGTTAAAATATTAAAATGAAAAATAAATCATTACATAACCTTACCGTTTGTTTTAAGTTCGCATTTATAGACTGGGGAAAAAAAAGGCAGACGTATATCACGGCCTGCTGGAGTATAGTAAACACAGAAAACATTTTACAGCAACAATGTTGAAGAAAGATATTTTGGTTTTCCGAAGTTGGCGTCATTAAACAGAAACCAACATGGAGATTTCATTGCAACTAATTAGAAATTCGTCTTTCAGGTATGTAATAAACGATCTTCGCACAAAATAATGTACGATACACGAGCGGTATGTTTGTTTTCATGTTCTCGGAAATTAAAAAAGCTCAACTACGTTTCGCTTTTTCAATCTTTTCCTCCACCATGAAAACGTCAACATACCGCTTTTGTAACGTATATTACTATTTTAGTTTCATCTTCCTAAGCATTTTAATTATTTTCGTTACCTTGGCAACCAGTCATAGTCTTATTTGCGAGGAATTGTTCCCGTGTGATTTGAACATACATTTTTCTTTCCTCGTAGCCCATGCTGCAGACGGATGGACGGGCTGACTTGGGGATGTTTTGCTGCGAGTGGCTCTAGCACAAGTTAAACTCTCATCAACCACCGCTCGCTGTGTTTGTCAGGACGCGACGTGTGTAGGCACTCCACCACAACCGCGGTTTTATTTGGCTGTAGGGGGATTTGCAGCTTTTATGGTTATGCGGTACACATTTCGTTAAGCCCGCGCTTTTTCCCTCATCTCTATTAAAACTCCATTACCTCTATCGATCACGTAGCGAGCGGCAAACGGTTGCTAACACAAAACACCTGAACAATTTAAACATTCCAACTCTTTTTTTTTTTTACTGTTTACATTCTAATTATAATGTCAATCATAAAGAGCAACAAATATGACAAAGCCTAAGTCACTTTATAAATACATATCTTTGAAGAATCGTAAAAGTCCAGTTTTTGGAAATGTCACAGTATTAAAACACTTATTGGGCACCACATAGGAGAACTTTCCTTTTCGGGATGACACAAAAATCATTCTCTATACTCCCTAAATTAAGACTCTATGATGATGATGATGATGATGATGATGATGATAATGATGATGATGATGATGATTTCTCAGATTTCATTTCAACGCATTTCCTGTGCGATGTACTGTTGCAATGTTTCGCTATAGCCTGAGTTGTTCTGGTTTTTATTTAAATTTTACATACATTAGGCCTTCCTTACTGGCTTTTAAGGAACCCGGAGGTTCATTGCCGCTCTCACATAAGCCCGCAATTGGTCCCTATCCTGAGCAAGATTAATCCAGTCTCTATCATCATATCCCACCTCCCTCAAATCCACTTTAATATTATCTTCCCACCTACGTCTCGGCCTCCCCAAAGGTCTTTTCCCCTCTAACCTCGCAACTAACGCTCTATATGCATTTCTGGATTCGCCCATACGTGCTACATGCCCTGTCAATCTCAAACGTCTGGATTTAATGTTCCTAATTATGTCAGGTGAAGGATACAATGCGTGCAGCTCTGCGTTGTGTATCTTTCTCCATTCTCCTGTAATTTCATCCCTTTTAGCCCCAAATATTTTCCTAAGAATCTTATTCTCAAAAACCCTCAATCTCTGTTCCTCTCTCAAAGTGAGAGTCCAAGTTTCACAGCCATACAGAACAACCGATAATATAACTGTTTTATAAATTCTGACTTTCAGATTTTTTGACAGCAGACTAGTGGACAAAAGCTTCTCAACCGAATAATAACAGGCATTTCCCATATTTATTATGCGTTTAATTTCCTCCCGAGTGTCATTTATATCTGTCACTGTTGCTAAAAGATATTTGAATTTTTCTACCTCTTCGAAGGATAAATCTCCAACCTTTATAGTTCCATTTCGTACAATATTCACATACATTACATACATTAGGCCTACAGACGATATTGTCTTCGTTAATACATAAAATGTCACTCTCATACTTCTTAATTGCATTTCGTATCTCTGAGAGAATTTAACGTTTTGCCATTATGAATGGATCAGCACAACATATTCAACTCGTACTAAATACTTGAGCAGGATAACACAACTGCACACATTGCGTTGCAATGTTATTATGAACGAACCGGGGTTCATTCGTTTTGTACGCTGCTGTACTCGCCAGGTACACAAAAGACGGACGGCGCGGCACGTGCCATATACTCCAATACGAAACAACTTCACTTTTCCTTAAGTCATCCCGCATCCACTGTCTACTCATTTGTATGATATTGATTTCCATTACAACTACAATCCCTTACTGTAACACTTTCTACATCCCTGCC
Organism: Periplaneta americana; assembly: GCF_040183065.1. Classification (NCBI taxonomy): domain Eukaryota; kingdom Metazoa; phylum Arthropoda; class Insecta; order Blattodea; family Blattidae; genus Periplaneta; species Periplaneta americana. Next base: position 35,820,657 of record NC_091131.1, on the reverse strand, counting down.
TGAACGCTATGTAGTCGTATAGTTCTATGCAGTCTTTTACATAGGAGCACACAGTTATCCAGTAACTTCAAAATCATAAGTTTTTTTTTATTATTATGCAATTTAATAAACCCTATTTCACCCTGAGGTGTATTAGGGTTATAGTTGGCATCAAAATACATATTTTATAGCCAATGAACAATATTAAAATTATAATATAAAATTGTGGTCAAGGTTAAAATTCACATGAATTATGTATAAGAATGCACCTTAATGAAAGAATGGATCATGTTAAAGGTTAATGAGATGTTTGAGGAATAATCAATGCAAAAGATATACAAGAATGTCTAACCGTTTCAGAGTAAATACAGGACCTAAAAAGATAATCAATAGTACGTTAATATAACAAAGTTTGACTTTCACTTTCAAATTAATACTTAATTCATGAACAAAAGGAACAGTTAGGAGTAATAAAGGGATATTACAAGCAATGATTTACGGTTACAAGTTACATACGTGATTCAGGAACAAGTACAACAATTAAAATAATGAGACAAGTAATGACAACTAACGAATAACGAAATTCTTGAAGGGCAATATATAATAGTAGGAGCAATACAAAAGATTTACAAACAAATGTAAACAGTAACGGTCTTACTAATAAAAACTCTATATACAGACGTTTAACTGTCTTAATCTTATACAATGAGTAGCTTGTTTATAAGTCGTGTGTAAATTCCTTACTACATACGTCGTGTATAACAGTATAACTGTTACACATCTACGTCATAGTTTCGTCATTACTTCGTTACGAAAGGTAATAGAATATCTGAAGTTTTCTATTGCATCCGGTAGAGCGCTCTAGTATGGCGTGTTAAATATCGATAGTACAACTGGCTCTAATCGATTACCACACTACATTTTGGTCAAAGAGTACAAGCTACAGCAATATTATTCTAATAATTCTACGATCTTTGGTTTGTTCTTCTGTGGTTACAAGGTAACCATCATCATAAAATGACAGTCGATACGAACAGCTGTTAGAGGGGCGGCCATTTTTTCGCTATATACAACGCTAAAACAAGGGGTTTCGTGTATACAACTACTGCAAGCAATTCCCATTGTATAGTTACAGACTGTTTATACGTCCATAGCTTATGCACGGTTTATTAGCAACGTTTTCTGTCTCAACTCTGCATAAGTCTCGTATAAAAACTATACACGGTTTAGTAGTAAGACCGTAAAGGAATAGTAGAAAAATTGACTTAAAATTACAAATTAAACATATTCTTTTTAAAACAATGGATAACAACAAAGAGATACTAATAACAATACAATGACTGTAGTTACAGATTAAACATATTATTTTAAAAACAAACACGCAAAGGATCAATAGCTATTTTCAGGCATTATATACATGGACCATGACTGTATTTCACATCTTCTTGACGTTACTTCGTATATTATTTTGTGTTTCAATCTATTTCAATTTGTTATTTTTCATTGTAACAACAAAAATATGTTTCATAAAGCCTCAAGGCATTTCTCTATATTTATTGTATCACGGTACTCTTTGTCAATGGCAAACTGTAATGGTTAGGGGACAGTCGGGTAGTATCGGACATCGGGTAATATCTGACAGTGAGCTTCTTTCATCTACCACACGATGATAGTACCTGATTGACATGGTTACGTTTCTGTGATATCGCATAGAGAAACGTAACCAAGTCATTCAGGTACTACCATATGGTGGTAGATGAAAGAAACGCACTGTCCGATATTACCCGATGTCCGATACTACCCGACTCTCCCCTATAGAAAGAAAAAATATGAAAATAAAAATAAAATAGCTATTAAACACATTATTTGATACTTAATTTAACACCCTGTATTTAACAAATAGGTCTATTTCAATTTTCAAATAATGTTTACATCTTATTTCTTTGTATTTTGTAGAAGTTATATAAATTCATTACAATTTATAAACTGTTGCTGGTCATTAGAATATTGTGAATGACGTATCTCAGGAACTTGTCTCATTTGTATGATAGTGATTTCCATTACAACTACAATCCCTTACTGCAAGCGTGGCGAAAATGGCATCGTGCGCCGAGCCACTGTGTAACCTGCAACGTGCATAGCACCTATGGAGGGAGGCGAACACCCGAAGGGGAAGTGAAGCAACTGTCTAACTTAGTAACGGATTTTCATTTTCCTTACGTGAAGCATTTAAATACAATTTCATACAGTACAAGGTTACAAACTAATGTTTAGTACGTGTAACGAAGAAAGAAATGGACAATGAAACATAGGACACATTATCACAACCTAAAATTAACTGTCTTCAGAATGTGTCTGCGACAGAGTTTCAAAATCAGGAATTATGTCACTCATTGCCAGTCGTAGTTGATCACGAAGGTATTTGTCTGTCAGTCGTGATCTAAATTTGGTTTTTACTATTTTCATTGTTGAAAAAAAATTTTACAGACGTACGTTGTAGCGAACATGGCTTCAAAAGAGAAAGCGAAGGAACGAAGCTTCGGATATTTATTTTTTGGCAAAGATTTGAAAAGTTCAACATTTGTCAAGTCCTTACATCTAGCTTTCATTTAACATCACACTGTAAATCTGTGGGTTTAAATTGAAGATCTAACCGCATTATTTATTCGTGCATCTGCTGAAAAAGAATCGACGTACAGAGATAATAATAATAATAATAATAATAATAATAATAATAATAATAATAACACAACCTTTTAATGTTTCATCAGTAACATTTAGTATAATGCCGTTTTATGTTATACAACCGTTTTCCTCGCAATACGTGTGAATAAATCATACATTTAATAATCTCATCATATTGGCAGCCAAAAGATGAGTTCTCCCATCCTAATTGAAACTTTCGTTTTTGTAGAGGTACATGTATTCGAGAGAGACATTGCGATGATATGCCAATCGCAGATCAGAAACAAATACAAATGGAACGGAGTTTGACTCCAGTGAGTGAGAGGGTAGGGGTTGTGGAAGGTAGAAAGCAAGAGATGCACAGCTACCAGTGCGAGCCAAGATGTGCTCGTGAGTCAGATTTTCGCCGTGGCTCCCTTACTGTAACACTTTCTACATCCCTGCCTGAACGCTGTGTAGTCATACAGTTCTATGCAGTCTTTTACATAGGAGCACGCAGTTATCCAGTAACTTCAATATCATAAGTTGTCGTGCTGATTTCGTGACACAGCTGGCTTGAGGGGTGGTTTTGAAAAGAGATCCCTGATGTGGAAGAATCGTGGATCAATTTTTGAAGTCCCTCATAAGTCAATAAATCTGAATTTCGCAGTTCTTAAGATTTACAGACAAGAAAGACTCTCAGCGACTACTTTGGGTAGAATCTGACAAGGGAAGGGTTTCGGCTCGAACAGGAATTTAGTATCCAAAATTTGTATACAGGCCCATCTTTACATTTTTGCAAAGCTCACAAAAGCATTCGTTTGTGTAATGTGTGGTTTGTCTGTTAGAGCACTGTACAAGTTGAGGGGTGGGGAGAGCACTGGACAAGTTAAGGGGATGGGACACCTTACCCGTAAGCCTAGCCTAGCCTAGAAGCTAGTGCGAGTGTTAAAATCTCTAAAGCCCATTTAAGAACATTTTTCTCCAACGTTCTGTCTAAAAAAATTGCAGCTAATCAAAAATGTACACTGTTGTGTGGGTCATTGAATGCGCACAAGGACACAAGCTTAATAAATGAATCATTCCAAGGCTAAAACATGGAATGTATCATCATTCCACCTAAAACAAAAAACTAAATATTTCCATCCTCTGGAAATCTATTTCCTTAGACAATACAAAATATATGCTTGGAGAATAACAGATTGCATAAGGACTCTTGCTGAGAATCCAGAACTTAACCTGGGAAATCGAGTGTTTATAATGAAAATGCACTCTGTTACTCATAACCAGTTGTCTGCTCCAGTGTACCGCCCTATGCTTCAGTATTCCTGGCAGTCAGCTGGTTACGTGAATCCTGAACAAGGCTCGGACTTCAAAAATATAATTCAGGTGGCATTTGATTTTTCAGCACTGGAGTGTGGTTCAGAAGATTGTTCAGGTGTTGCTTCTGCGTGTTGTGCTTATTGTTCTGCTCCATGCTGTTTCATACACTTTATAGAGAATCCTCACGTAGGCTACATTTTTAAAGTGTATTGACCAATACCAACCAAACGGAGAGTTACACAAATGAATGCTTTTACGGACTTCATCACCATTGTGAGGTAAGCCTCTGTACAAATTTTTAACCAAAAATTCCTGTTCGAGCCGAAACCCTTCTCTTGTGAGAAGTATGGCGACCCCTGATCCATACCGCAGGGAGCCGCTATACCGCCCACCTAAAACGACTCTGCCTGTCTTGGCCGCTAAGACAAAATGACGTGTTCCGAATGTATTTGTATTCGCAATGGTTATCTCCGAAGGTGGCTGTTAAAGCTAGCGGAAACAGTCTTCATCATTATAACACATTTCAAAGTTCTCGGCGGGTCCCCCCCCTCTCTCGCTCTCTAATTTATTCCTCAAGTCCCAGCATGCAATTCCATCAAGCTCTGGGAAAGGAAGAACCTGCGGGGGTGTGGAGGGAGGGGAGGGGATGGGATGAGATTCTAATTCCGCCGGCAAATGAACACATCCACGGGATAAAGGCAGGCACATGTCTAACAAAATATAGGAGGCAAGCCAGCAAGCAAACCTCCTCCTTCCCAGCCATCCGAATCTCTCTCCGTCCTTCTGCCCATTCATCTATTCATTCGTCTTGTCTTAGTCTCCCAGACATCTCCTCCAATTCAAACGGAATGACAGTACAGCCAGGCACTCAGCCGCTGCAAGAGTGGGACACAAGGAGCGCCTTTCAGCACCCCCATCGTCATTATCATCTTCAAAGTGGGCCCACCATAAAGAAATGCTTATAATTATCACTTCCTTAATTGTATCTCAACTGAGTATTTAAATAACATTACAAAATCTAGGAAACTGTCAGTAAAACTCAAGAGAAAATATACTTAGAAATAACTTGATGTGTTTCGTAATATGACTGACAAAAGAAAATGGTTAACTTCATTCAAATTCATATTCATTTTATTTATCCTCCTCCTGAGTCCTCAGATTATACTTACTTACTTACTTACTGGCTTTTAAGGAACTCGGAGGTTCATTGCCGCCCTCACATAATCCCTATCCTGAGCAAGATTAATCCAGGCTCTACCATCATATCCCACCTCCCTCAAATCCATTTTAATATTATCTTCCCATCTACGTCTCGGCCTCCCCAAAGGTCTTTTTCCCGCCGGTCTCCCAACTAACACTCTATATGCATTTCTGGATTCGCCCATACGTGCCACATGCCCTGCCCATCTCAAACGTCTGGATTTAATGTTCCTAATTATGTGAGGTCAAGAATACAATGCGTGCAGCTCTGCGTTGTGTAACTTTCTCCATTCTCCTGTAACTTCATCCCTCTTAGCCCCAAATATTTTCCTAAGAACTTTATTCTCAAACACCCTTAATCTCTTTTCCTCTCTCAAAGTGAGAGTCCAATTTTCACAACCATACAGAACAACCGGTAATATAACTGTTTTATAAATTCTAACTTTCAGATTATTTGACAGCAGACTAGATAACAAAAGCTTCTCAACCGAATAATAACACGCATTTCCCATATTTATTCTGTGTTTAATTTCCTCCCGAATATCATTTATATTTGTTACTGTTGCTCCCAGCTATTTGAATTTTTCCACCTCTTCAAAAGATAAATTTCCAATTTTTATATTTCCATTTCGTACAATATTCTCGTCACGAAACATAATCATGCACTTTGTCTTTCCGGGATTTACTTCCAAACCTATCTCTTTATTTGCTTGAAGTAAAATTCTCTTTTTTTCCCTAATCGTTTGTGCATTTGCTCTTAACATATTCACGTCATCCGCATAGACAAGAAGCTGACGTAACTCGTTCAATTCCAAACCCTCTGTGTTATCCTGAACTTTCCTAATGGCATTTTCTAGAGCGAAGTTAAAAAGTAGAGGTACTATAATAAAATAATCCGGGGCACTACAGCCCGTGAACAGTCTAGACCGACCAGCCAGCTGCTGGCCTCACGCCCACATGCCGAAGCAGAGGTGGACGATCATCCAACCAGAATGGAGGTATCGTATGGTTAGCACGATTATCCCCCCAGCCGTTATAGCTGGCATTCACAACCGGATTTCAATCGTAGCTCACCAAGTGCATCACTATTTTGGGTGGGCACCAGTCCCATACACTGGCCGAAATTTCATGAGATTATACTATACTGTATTATATCATATTAATACTACACTACACTATACTATACCGCACAACTACATGACGAATTTACATCCAAACTTCAAAATTTTTAAACTAGGAACTACCATTGTAGACACAATTATGTTTTTTATTTTACTGGGTTATTTTACGACGCTGTATCAACATCTCAGGTTATTTAGCGTCTGAATGAAATGAAGGTGATAATGCCGGTGAAATGAGTCCAGGGTTCAGCACCGAAAGTTACCCAGCATTTGCTCGCATTGGGTTGAGGGAAAACCCCGGAAAAACCTCAACTAGGTAACTTGCCCCGACCGGGATTCGAACCCGGGCCACCTGGTTTCGCGGCCAGAGGCGCTGACCGTTATTCCACAGGTGTGGACCACAATTATATTCGCAGACGATCAAGTCATATGTGCAGAATCAGAAAATCAATTACAAATAGCCACACTACTGCTAAAAAAAACTATGTAGAATTATAATCTCAAGATTTCAACAAAAAAAAAAACTAAAATATAGGAAATATGCAGTCCGATCCAAAATAGTTTTAAACGGTGAAATTATCGAACAAGTACAGAGTTTTAAATATTTAGGATGTCACATGTCTTATAATTGGGAAAATGATATAAAAGAAAAAAATTACAAATTTTAAAGCATGTTTGGGACGATTAAAAGAACATTACAAGCAAAAACAGCAAAAGAAACAAAACTGAAGTTTTATAAGGTAATGGCAGTTCCCATCGTGACATATGGGTCAGAAAATTTGGCCATGAATAGATCAGACAGAAGATTATTAGAAACGTCAGAGATGAAGTTCCTCAGATATGTTGCAGGATGTACTCTAAAAGATCATATTTCTAGTGAAACAATAAGACAAGAACTCAAAATTAATTCAAATGAACAAAAAATACAAAGTTACAAACAAAAATGGTGTGAACATATTTTAAGAATGGATTCTTCTAACCTAACTAAACAAGCATTATTATACCAGCCACAAGGTCACAGAGATGTGGGACGTCCTAGAAGACGATGGGAAGATGAATTCTAAGAGCGGAACGGGCCGATGGCCTACCATGAAGATGAAGAAGAAGAATACTTCAAAATTACTTCACGCGTTTAGACTCAACATTCTAAACGTCGTGTTTTTCACATATAGTTACAACACTGAAAATACTCGTATTATAAAGAAAATTTCTTTCCAGTGGGAAGTCACCATTGATTAGTGTCTTCATAACTTCGTAACGAATTTACTTGCAACCTTACAAGGCTATATATACAACAATGAAGATAGTGAAATAAATTTCTTTCCAATGTTAAAGCGCCAATATTTCTGGCATTTAAAACTATATGACGAACTTACATCCTGTCTTTAAAATATTTTATGAGTTTACATCTAACTTTCCAAACATTGTACTCCTGACATAGAGGTTATGTAAAAATAAACAGCCTAATTAAAAACTCTTTCTTGTGACAAGTAAAAATGGTATTCAGCCTTTAAAATTACGAATTTACACCCTGCTTTTAAAAGTATTTGGCGAATTTACACATAGGCCTATGTGACGGATTTACATCCAACTTTGTAAATGCTATGATTACCACATATATTTTAAGCAATGTAAATCTTTTTTCGGGTCATAAGTCACCATTGATTCTGGTCCTTCAAACTACCTAATAAATTTACATCTGGTCTATAAAAGTATACGACGAATTTACATCCAACATACTAACCGTTGTAGTTTTCATATATATAAAATTAGAAAAATAGTCCAATAAAAACTTTTCGAGTGGTAAGGTGCCATTGCAACTATATAGCCTAAACTATATAGGCCAGCCATTTTCAAACGGTGTGCCGCGGTACATTGGTGTGGCGCGAATAATCGTTGGTGTGCCGAGAGAAAATGAAATCAGTAAAGGTTCTCGTAGAAAAATTGGAAAAAGATAGTGAAAAGAATAGCAGAACATGAGTACACAAGAGTCAACTTTCAGCGAACGTGGCAAAAGTAATAATCAGTAAATACGTAGGCCTATGCCTAGTATTACTCGACCAAGACCAGTGGAGTCCTGCAGCCCGGAGCCGTGGCGCTACTGCTCCTGCGTTCGTAATACCGCATCGCGATAGTTCACATTACGCCCGCGACTCCACTCGTCTTGGTCCAGTAATAAATGTGCGAGCGATAGAGAAAAGAATGACTGATGGGTAGCTTGGTTTTCCAGATCAGTGAAGTTTAAATGTCCTACCAACCTTAAAAAATATCGTATTTTATTTTGTGTTTATAAAAAAAAATATCGTACATTAAATACCTCGGTAAAGCATGTAATAATATTTATGTTTTCATATTTCCTAAATAACAAATTAAGAAAACATGCATAATATCATAATTATTACACTAATATTGCACTATAACAATTTTCTGTCATTAAATTTTACATTTATACAATTAACTTCAAATAGGAATGCAAAAAAAGTAAGTCAGTTCTATTTGTGGACAATATGTATTTTGTTTCTGTGGTTCTCAACCCTTTTTTTTTAACTACTCGTCACACTATCATTCCCCACTATGTTAACTTAAAAATAATGCATATAAAATTCAAAATATTTCATTTTACATATTAATGCGTATATATTTATCTTATTTATTCCTATTTTTTAGTTCTCATTCCCTCTTAAAACTCCCAAAATTCCTCCCTGATTGAGGACCGCTGGTTTAGATTACGGTATATGACTGTGCCGTGGGATTTTAAATTACACCTTTAGTGTGCCACATCTTGAAAAATGTTGAAAAACACTGTTGTAGACCATTGGTCGTCGGCACTCGCTAAAATGGGTAACAGATAAGAAGTGTATCGGAATATGCATCGTCGTGCAGAAGGGAGAGAGCAGCCAGAAGCTACTGATGCACGCTAGCGCACCTCTTATCCGCGGGTAAGAGACGCTATCCCGAGGGTGCACTGTTCTGATGACCGCTGATATAGACGAATGTATATCAAGCCTTCAGAATTCTTTTAAAAATCTAGCTACGTCTAACCTTTTAAACACCGTACTTTCAAGCTATATTTATAACAATGGAAATATTCCAAAGCAAACCTCTTTCGAATGACAAGCCAATATTGCTTCCGGTACGTATAGGACTTCCTATTCTTTAAAATTATATGACGAATTTACATCCAGTCTTCTAAATGTGGTGTTTATTACATATATATTTTCAACACTGGAAATAGTCTAATGAAAACACTTTCGAATGAAAGGACATCATTTCTTCCTGTCGTTACAATTACATTACGAATTTACATCCGTTATTTAAAGTTATTCGACGAATTTACACCAAATTAAAAATAATACAACGAATTTACATCCAAAATTCTAAACGTTGATGTTTTCACATGTATTTATAACGGGAATAGTTCAATAAAACCCATTTGAGTATCAAGACACCATTGCTTCTTGACTTTAAAACCTCGTGACGAATTTTCGTCCTACATTCTAAACATCTTGTACTTTGAATAATTTCAAGGGAAAAATTGTTCCGGGGCTGGGTATTCCCTTGACATTATTCAAATCAGCTTCACAGGGAGCTTCACCTGAGAGACTAGATTTGCATCTTGTACTTTTTTTTTTTACATTTTTCCATAACTTCATAAATTTTCGAGTGAAAAACTAGTAGCCTATTAGTTCTAAGTTACTAACTATCTCGCTTGGAAACCAAACAACGACTTCACTGTGCCATAAATACTCTTATTTAAGTAACTCCTATACAAATATTTGAAACAAACAGAACGCTGCATCATGTGAGGTGATCTCCGTGCATTGCGACATCTAGCTAGCAAAGCGGCAGGCTTTTGACAGCATTTACGTCAATACAGCTCTCTATTTGAAAGCGACACTCTTTTGTTTTGGCACTATGGTACAGGTGACGGATTAGTAGTCCGTGAATAACTCTTCCGGTTAATACAGTCGCATGACTATATGCTACACAAACACAAGATCTCCATGCGTAATACAGTCTGTTCACAGGCACGACGGAGCACCTTCATGAAGTTTCGTGAAAACATATGATAGAGTAAAAATTAAGATGTGATATCTCTTGAGAAATTCAGCTGCTTCTTGGTCGGTTAAATAACGATGCTCAATCAACTACTGGTTTATTTAGCGTCGATGTTAGTAGGTTATTTTACGACGCTTTATCAACATCTTTGGTTATTTAGCGTCTGAATGAGATGAAGGTTATAATACCGGTGAAATGAGTCCGGGGTCCAAAACCGAAAGTTACCCAGCTTTTGCTCATATTGGGTTGAGGGAAACCCCCGGAAAAAACCTCAACTAGGTAACTTGCCCCGACCGGGAATCGAACCCGGACCACCTGGTTTCGCGGCTAGACGCGCTAACCGTTACTCCACAGGTGTGGACTTTGAAGAAATTCGTGATAGCGAGATGGTATTTGGCGAGATTAGAACGAGGCATCGTCATGAGATTACCTAACATTCGCCTTAATGTTGGCTGAAATCTAGGATTTAAGGAAAACATGACAACTTTCATTATTATAGATTTCAGTCTGTTAGTAGCCTCACGTCTATATGCCAGAGCAGAGGCGAAGAGCCTTTCAACTAACAAGAATGTAACGTGTGGTCAATAGCATGATCCCCAAGCAGTTATAGGTGGTTTTCGAAACCGGTCATCGCTACTCACTGTAACTCCCCCAAATCATCACAAGCTTGAGTGAGTATCATACTTTAGTAAAGATTTTATGAAAAAAATCTTCCCCGTGATAATTTGATCCAGCGCTTATTCCTTACTGCCAATTTACGGCATAACGCCTTACGTTACTTATCTATGACGCAAGTTGTATTACACGCTATTACACAGGGTGTTTCTTATAAGACGAATCCGATAAATTACTTACAAAATGGAAACACGGACTCGTTCCAAACCATTTCATACGTAGCCTACATACATTATGAACAATAACAATAACAACAGTCCTTCAACAATTGAAGAATAAGAAATGATACAAATGGTGTATTCTATTAATGGATGTTTGTTTATTGTAGCCTACATTCTTATTGGGTAACAGAATTTTTTCTTGTAACCCAACGACAGTGCAGGACGAAGTTTGGAGACCAACAATAGGCATATGGCACACACAAATTAAAATTACACCAAGTGAAATTGGGAGTACAAGAAGATATTCATAGTTTATGGAGCAAATTGATGACATGCCACTAACGCAAAGATATTTTAAGCAAGATGGGGTGTCCTGCCATACATCCCAAGAGTCACTGGAAATAATATCATTTTCATTTAGTGTTCTGCCCAAGGACAGATCTTTCACTGCAAATCCAGCTATCTCCAATCTTTTCTATTTCCTGCCTTCCCCTTCGTTTCCTCATATGATCCATATATCTTAATGTCGTCTATGATCTGATATCTTCTTCTGCCTCGAACTCTTTCACCATTCCTTCCAGTGCATCCTTGAGCAGACAGTTTCTTCTCAGCCAGTGACCCAACCAATTTCTTTTTCTCTTCCTGATGAGTTTTACATCATCCTTTTTTCATTCACTCTTTTCAATACAGCTTCATTTTTTATTTTGTCTGTTCATTTCACACACTCCATAGCAGTAGATAAAGCGTCGTAAAATTAGCAAACTAAACAAAATCATATCGTATATCATATCATATGATATTTGAGCGTGAAACTTGTGGGCCTGGGTTGAAATCCTGGTTGGGGCAAGTCTCCTGGTTGAGATCTTTTCCGGAGTTTTCCCTTAACGTATCAAAAGTTAATACTGGGTAACTTTCGGTCCTGGACCCTAGATTCATCTCACTAGCATTTTTTTCATATAATTTATTCGGCCTATATTCCATATTTCCTGTATTACCACTGAAGTTTTAAGATGTGAAACAAGTAAAAATTTTATATTACAATTTTTTAGCGAGATGAAATGAGGCCGAGGATTCGCCATAAATTACCTGTCGTTTGCCTTAAGGTTGGAGAAAACCTCGGAAAAAATCCAACCAGGTAATCAGCCCAAACGAGAATCTAACACAAGCCCAAGAGCAGTTCCTGATCAGCATTCTAGCGAGTCTGCCCATTGAGTTAAGTTGGTGGCTCAACAAAAAATTTACAGTACATAGGAAGCAGATGATTCAATTTACAACAATTAGTCATCAATTAGCTATAAAAATGTAATAGGCCTACATAGCAAGTAAATCAAAATTATCACCATCTCACACAGAAGCTAGATAAACTTAGCAGTTGATAAAGTGTTGTAAAATTATCAACAGTAATCTCACTAGACGTTTTGATTTATCTAGAGAAAATCAAAACTCGAGTGGGATTTAATTGACTATTACACGATTAGAAGAAAGTATATAAAAATTAGAAGTAACGAAGTACTCCAATACAATAAAATATTAATTGACTTACGAAAATACAACTGTCTTCAAATGTATTATTGTACCATCTCAACATTACAAATATTACGCTAGATGCATGCTAGATGGCAGTAGTGTCTTTATACAGACACTGTAATGATTACTATTCAATAAATCTTAATATTAAACAATCTCTGATACGTGACTATCCATAATATCGTATAGCAGAAGTTCTTTTTATCCTCTCAGAGCAGAAGCTATAACATAACCTAACTAATATACACAAGTGTTAGAAAAGTTTTAATTAACGACGATGACATAAAAAATAAACATGAATAATTTTAAAAGGAATAATTATTGAATGTACAATTTTCAAATTTGAATGTGGTTTGTGGTTCAATTGATGTTATATTGGACGTGTGCATAATAGAAGTGGAACTCGTTGATTTAGGCCTACATGGTGTATTCAACTTATTCAGGATTTCAGAATGGTGCTCTTCATTTATTTGTAAATCGGATTTCAGAAGATGCATAGGTATGATCAGTGATTTTTACTAATTCTTCTTGTTGAATGCCAATGCGAGTCATATTTGAAACTGCTGTGCATCGACTGGAGTGGTTTGTAATTTTATATATATTTTTGACGTCCAGACCAGCGCAGTTTCAAATGTTGGCAAACAAAGAAACAAATGCTAGGGACGCGATAAAATTACACAAATGCTAGGGACGCGATAAAATTGTGCGATAAGCAGCCATGATAGGTTGAAATACGTCCTTTCGTACCGTTTTATTGGTCAAAAGTAGTATGACGTAGTAAGAGTGTAATAGTCAACTAAAAATCATATAATCATATCACTTATCATATTATCATATCATACCATATTACATATATCATATCACATCATATCATATTATATTATATTATATTATATTATATTTTATTTTATTTTATTACATTATATTATATTATATTATATTATATTATATTATATTATATTATATTATATTGTATTATATTATATTATATCATATCATATCATATATTATATTATATTGTATATTACATTATATTAGCCACAATGTCTCGTGGTTTGCGAGAACGTGTCATTTGCATTGCATGTGACGATACCTCCCGTCTTCTTCCCGCCTAATACTCGCTTCGCACTGAGCAATTTTGGGCGCTGTTACGGCTGCTGCCATCTTGCTTAAATGGAAATCACAAGACAAAGAGATTTGTGCAGAGATGTGCGCCATTAGTGCGATGTTCCCCCGCCTTGAAGAGTGTTCCGTGCACGTACTTGAGAGATTAAGAACGGGACAGACAGCCATCTTGTGACGTGAGCCAATCAGCTTACATCGCCCCTAAGTTACATTCCCAGTTCTAATAAGTTACAGCTTCTACCCTTACGTTATTTAATGACCTCTTATTAATCGTTTTCTCTTAATTGCTTATTAGTGCGGTATAGTGTGCAGGATGTCGGGGGTTCGATTCTTGGGGTCGAATTGGCTGATGATGCAGACAGGTGAACATAGGTAATAGACAATTAGGTAGTCTAGGTAGTTTGTACTGTATATACGTTTTAGGTAGGTAAATAGCTAGGTATACATAATACGAGTACTATAAATAGGTAGATAGGTAAGTACCTAGGTAGGTAGTATTTAAGTGTAATATGTAAGTTATTCCGATGTACCGAAGTAGGCTATACATGATATTTTCGTGCAGGATTCTTCGTTATCATATGATGAAGGAGGTAGAGCTTAAACTGAGAGGATTCAATCCGTCATCGAAATTGGAATCTGGTGTGGCTAAGTGGATAGAGCGTCAGCACGTAGGGCTGAAAACCAGAGTTCGAATCCCGGTCCCGGAAAGAATATTTCTCCGCTCCACCGATCCTTCATCATAATTATGATAACGCAGAATTCCTGCACGAAAATATCATATATACTTCGGTATCGCAATAATATGATATGCGTATATAATCACTTAGTGATTTAAGACGGCGTTCATTCCGTCGGATCCCGGCCACTTAGTCACTCGTAATGAGTGCACTTCTGCACATTAGTATATTGAACATTGTGTCACCGTCACACATCTGTGACCCGGTACATGAGGGTTGGTCACTAAATGGTAACTAAGAGCTGGAGCTTAAACTGAGAGGATTCAATCCGGCATCGGAACTGGAATCCGGTGTGGCTTAGTACAGACGTCTCCAAAACCGTACTCGCGAGTAAGCCCCTGAACGGAACCGAAGCCAGTACGTAATGAGAGCGTTCCGCCTCACCCATCCCCACCTGTACTGTACTCAAAGTTTATGCGCAAACGAATAGCAGTGGCGGACTGCCATTATCATTGTGTTGGTCGGAGTGTTCCACGTTTCACAATGTCTTCTAATCATGGGCGTCGTACATTCAAGGATGAATAGGAAGAGAATTTTTTTTGTGTTAGTGGGGAGAATGTGAAATGCTTAATGTGTTCGAAAATTTTTAACGATGTGTTAAAATTCAACATGCGACGACAATACTCGACTCTTCACAAAGAATATTATACAATTACAGGCATGTTGGACATGTGAAAATAATTTATTTTGAGGCTATCTGTGTAACTGTTGGTTATACATAATAATCAGTATATTACAATAGGTACGTTTACATTCAGTTCGGTTTGACAAACATATAGTTTTTCGTTTAATTTTAGGTGAAATGTGTAGGCCTACAAATATTGATAAATATAAAACAGGAAAATACAAACACAAATCATACACGTGTCCTCAGTCTTAAACAAAAAAAGGTTCTTTCTAGCTATGGTGTAGCTTGGAATATTGGAAAATCAATGAAGTCCTTTACAGAAGCATCATTGTAAAATCGTGGATACAGGACGTTACTAAAATACTGTGTCCAGAACAAAGACAAAGTTTAAGAAAATTAAATTGTTTTCAATTACAGTTCAGAGAAGGAATTTCAAGATTGTAAATGTAATTGAATCTGAAGTCGAAACCACAATTAACCAGTCTGTAGCTTACTCACTTGCATTGGACGAAAGCACAGACAGAAATGACAAAGCTCACGTAGCCATTTTCATCCGAGGAATTAATGAACATTTTACTGTGTCTGAATGTCTTCTAGATGTAATTACAAAACGCAACTGGAGAAGATCTTTTCCAGGCACTGAAAGGCACCATAGCATAGAAGAGGTTGAATTTGCAATGGCTTGTGTCTATAGCAACAGACGGGGCTCCAGCTTCATAGTATGTCAAAATAATATACAAACGTATGATATTTCTTATTATTTTGATGTTATTATTTGTAAACTTAAGCAGACCGTTGCCGCGATCCCCCACTGATCGCTCCCATCTGTTGAGGTACGGGTCTCTTCCCCTTCTCTAGCCTTACAGCACTCTGTGTTCGGCGGGCAGCATCGAGAACACGAATGACTATACGCTTTTTGGAGACCTCTAGCTTAGTAGATAGAGCGTCAGCACGTAGAGCTGAAAGCCTGGATTCGAATCACGGTGCCGGAGAGAATTTTTCTCCGCTCCACCGATCCTTCATCATGT
This sequence comes from Periplaneta americana, assembly GCF_040183065.1. Classification (NCBI taxonomy): domain Eukaryota; kingdom Metazoa; phylum Arthropoda; class Insecta; order Blattodea; family Blattidae; genus Periplaneta; species Periplaneta americana. The sequence continues at coordinate 35,804,430 of NC_091131.1, read as the reverse complement.
AATATGTAAGGTTTTTATACAAAGACCGGGAGAAAAAAAATGATAACGTGTTGACAAAGTTAAAGAATGTAAACACAAAAAAAGAACCCTTTCAGTGACGACGGGAGTACAAACGGATCTTAATATAGGACTACGTATACTCATGGGTCCACTTAAGTAAACATTACCGGAAATAGGTCTACAGAAAATGTTTACGGAAGGCACATATAGATTCTAATAACAATAATCACCATCATCATAATTATAATCTTAATTAGAAATCGTATTCCGTCCCAAGGTGTACGGATATAAGATTAGCTGTACATACACTATATTGGGGTGACGTCATGTTTGGCGCATGGCACAAGTCCTGTAAAGGAGCACTTGCATCTTCTTTGTGATACAGTTGACGTTCGATTCATGATTCAAAACTAGATCTCGAAGACTGTTGAAAATGCATTCTTTCTTATAATTTCAATTATTTGTTCATTTATTTATGATTTATTTTAGTGGTACTGGCAGAGTTATGGTCATAAGGTCTTCTCTTCCACTCAACCAGTATACAGTAAAATAGATACAAAACATAGATAACATGAATACAGAAAACAATGTAATGACAACAATAATAATAGTAATAATAATAATAATAATAATAATAATAATAATAATAATAACGTCTTGTTCTGTATGGTTGTAAAACTTGGACTCTCACTTTGAGAGAGGAACAGAGGCTAAGGGTATTTGAAAATAAAATTCTTAGAAAAATATTTGGGGCTAAGAGCGATGAAGTTACAGGAGAATGGAGAAAGTTACAAAACACAGAACTGCACGCATTTTATTCTTCACCTGACATAATTAGGAACATTAAATCCAGACGTTTGAGATGGGCAGGGCATGTAGCACGTATGGGCGAATCCAGAAATGCATATAGAGTGTTAGTTGGGAGGTAAGAGAGAAAAATACCTTTCGGGAGGTCGAGAAGTAGATGAGAGGATAATATTAAAATGGATTTGAAGGAGGTGGGATGTAATGGTAGGGAGTGGATTAATCTTGCTCAGGATAGGGACTGATGGCGGGCTTATATGAGGGCGGCAATGGACCTAGGGGGTTCTCTAAAAGTAAGTGTAATATCAGTAGTAGTAATAGTAATAAAAAATACGAACAGAATATATGGCTCTTTAAAAATTAGACAAGAAATAGAGAAGAATAACTAGTGAATAAACGGAAAAAAATTGGAGAATAATGGGGGAGAAAGAGGGTGAAATAAGAAACGAGAATAAAATAAGAAATGGAGATTAAGAAAAAATTAAAATTGAAAGAACTGAAGTGGCATGAAAACAATAAATGAGCCGTTCAGAGCAGAAGTGGTGTAAGTCAAGAATGAGTAATGAGGGTTAAAGTAAACATTCTGTAAAATACAGCGCAAAGTAGCAGTTAATATTCAATTTATTTAAACTATTAGTAGTCAGTGGATAGCAAGAAGGACATATTAATTGCTACTTTGCGCTGTATTTTACAGAATTTTTACTTTAAACCTCATTATCCAGTTTTGACTTACACCACTTTTGCTCTGAACGGCTCAAATATAGGAGTAAAACTGGGATACGACAAGACAAAATTAGCAAAAAAAATAGGCGTAGTTAAGGAGGACGCATAAGAGGAAGAAGAAAGTGTCAAGTGAACGAGGAAAAAATGAAGGTAGAAAAATTGGAAATAGAAGATTAATATGAGAAAAGAAGCACAAGAAAGAGTCTAGAAGGAGACGAAAGTATTGCTGAAAAGGAGTAGAAGATATAGAAGAGCACCGCAAGAATGAGGGAGCAAAAAAAATGAAGAAGAGAATACTTACTTACTTACTTACTTACTTACTGGCTTTTAAAGAACCCGGAGATTCATTGCCGCCCTCACATAAGCACGCCATTGGTCCCTATCCTCAGCAAGATTAATCCATTCTCTATCATCATATCCCACCTCCCTCAAATCCATTTCAATATTATCCTCCCATCTACGTCTCGGCCTCCCTAAAGGTCTTTTTCCCTCCGGTCTCCCAACTAACACTCTATATGCATTTCTGGATTCGCCCATACGTGCTACATGTCCTGCCTATCTCAAACGTCTGGATTTAATGTTCCTAATTATGTCAGGTGAAGAATACAATGCGTGCAGTTCTGTGTTGTGTAACTTTCTCCATTCTCCTGTAACTTCATCCCTCTTAGCCCCAAATATTTTCCTAAGAACCTTATTCTCAAACACCCTTAATCTCTGTTCCTCTCTCAAAGTGAGAGTCCAAGTTTCACAACCATACAGAACAACCGGTAATGTAACTGTTTTATAAATTCTAACTTTCAGATTTTTCGACAGCAGACTGAATGATAAAAGTTTCTCAACTGAATAATAACAGGCATTTCCCATATTTATTCTCTGTTTAATTTCCTCCCGAGTATCATTTATATTTGTAACTGTTGCTCCCAGATATTTGAACTTCTCCACCTCTTCAAAAGATAAATTTCCAATTTTTATATTTCCATTTCGTACAATATTCTCGTCACGAGACATAATCCTATACTTTGTCATTTCGGGATTTACTTCCAAACCTATCTCTTTATGAAGAAGAGAATAATAAAAGGAAAATAAAATTTAGGGAAAGGAGGAGAGATAAGAAAGAAAAGCAATTACTGTTCCTTCCTCTGTCATCACGCACTGAATACAAGAGGCAGGGTTTGCAATATAGATCCTTGAAGCGTTAATATTCCAAGGAGGTGAATACGCATATTAAAACACGAGCGTTAAGGAGAGATCTTCATCATCTGCCCCCATACATTATTTCCACCCTTATGGATAAGATACATATACACCGGCTTTGACCTCAAAGTGATGGAAAATATCCCTCACCAACTAATTCAACAAAGGAGGAACAATTCATGAAATCTTGTCGTCTTTGTGGAACGCACACAGAGTGACGTATGAAGAGGGAACGCCATCTTGGTAAAATGTAAATTCAGCTTCAGAAACAAGATGAAAAGGACACAGTCGAAGAGAAAAGGGGGGGGGGCTTGGGGAGGAACGCTGAGACATGGCAGAGCTATTATTAGATTTTCTCTCTCTCTCTCTCTCTCTCTCTCTCTCTCTCTCTCTCTCATGCCTACACTCTCTGTCTAACTCTACTCAAATGTATTTCTACTCAAGTATAACGTATTACGACTGAAGTACCTTGCAAGTCGTGTAAGAGCAAGACGGCTGTAAATCTAGCACCGCGACATTATAAAGTTGCGAGCAACCTCCCCACGCTCCGCTTTCCTTACATCGCAGGCTGAGTTATCGCCCCTAAACCCTATACCTCCATCAATACAGTTAATTATAAAACAAGACATTTATTACCGACGAGGCAAAGTTTAAATGGTCGCGACGCTATGTTGATGAATGTCCCGCGTTAACGTACCTTATGTCAGTTATTTATTGTGCTCCGCGACGGTACTACCACCATCTTGGGGAAATGGAAATCAGTAGAAGGGGTGGGTGCTTCCACGAGACACATAAGCAAGGAACGCATATATGCGGCATTCAGAAGATTATTAGATTCACGTGGTATGTACTTACGAGAGAGTGCTTTGATGTGAGCGTGCTTTGCGCAATGAATTAGAACCAAGAAACAGAATTTTACAACCACCAGATCCCAAGCTGTCTAGACTGATTTGATGTGTTCCTCTCCAAAGTAGTGAACCCTCTGATTAATTTATACAGGGACATCATTTTATTTTTACTAACATTTCTAATATTAAACTGGCTATACCTTTCTATTAACGATTGAAACAGGAAACACACTGTTTGCTACCCCTTCCACGACTGGAGTTCGATGATACTCGCGTAAAGTACAAATCACTTTACTAGGTATAGGAGGGAAGAAAAGTAGTTCATCCATTTACGTGAACTAGGAAATATCGCAATTTTGAGTTTAATTTTCATTAAGTTTTTGTTTAATCAAAATACAGTACTGTATTAACACTTAGAGTTTTTACTCACGAAATGAGCTATCCATTCGAACGTATTAATTATGTACTGTTACAGCACATTAGCATACAATATAGAGAATGAAGTTAAATTGAAAAATAATCATAATATAGATATTTAAACACATTTTTTAAATGGTGGCCGTTCATTTCGATACAGGCTTCAGTTCTTTTGTGCATATTATCGCACTATAGACTATTGTACCTAATTCCAATTACCAGTTTCGTTCTTCGTACTAGTAACTCATGTTGAAATAATTCTGTACCTACTCTATAAAAGAGTATCTTACGTACTGTAAATTCAGTCTTCACTTCTGTCCGATCCGAAAAGATAAAATCACTCAGAAATGCTATCTACTGTCCGTTCAAGTGGTTTTGTCGCAGGGTCGTAGAAAGGGGGGGGATCACGTGACACTTAATTACTTAACGAGGCCCTTTTATTTAAGTTATTTTAAACACTTGTATAATATTACGTAGACGTCCAATTCCTAACAGAAGTTAATGTTTTTCAGAAAAGAGCTAAGATAGCCCAGCTACTAGACTTTACAGGGGGCGAACAGAAACAGTTGGGGGAAACCGGGATGCGACCTAGGCAAACGGACGACAGTACCTGTGCGAAAATATGATTCACTGGAAGACATGAACATATTTCTGGAACGTACTATAGTCTACTCATTAAGTCAGTACTGCTTATGCGCCCTCGGCTCTGTGTGGTGAACGGCTGGAAGTTTACTAGTAGAAGGGGTGGGAGTGAAGTACATTAAAAAATTCAGGTACAATAAAAATTGAAGAAAAAAATAAAAAGATGTCTCTGTACGATCAATGTACAGTCTTAGGCATAAAAAATTATTGATATGCTATAGCGTCAATTTGTTCAAGTCCATCTTCGACGGTGTGTAAAACTTTGAAAAATAAATCTAGAACAAATACAAAGCTAACGTTTTACAGAGTAAAGGCTGGTTCACAATAAACCGGAAACGAGAATCGGAACGAAAACGAAAACGGTAAAATTCTTAAAATGTGTACATTTAAATGTGGGCATTCACAATTAACGAAAAGCTTGCCGGGGCCCGGGATCGGGAACGGAGAGTTGGCCAAGTTTCAACTTTGGCGTTCACGTTTCCGATCACAGCCTACTAGATTCATTCTATTGCCATCTAAACGCTATTTTGTCGTCATATATTTTATAGCAAGAAGACCGTGACATAACCTATGCATTATTTTGTTCTGTGCTGTGCATCATGGAGCAAGTTTTATTTGATGAGATTCTAATTTTGAGTGTTGAGGAAAATCCTCACGTTTACGATAAGCGGCGCGCCTCGTATAAAGGTGAGAAAATGAAGGACAATACGTGGCTTTCAATAGCTGCGTCTTTGAATCGTAAGTGAATCATATTTTATTACTGTATTGGTTGTATTACACACTACATATTCATGCTTCAATTCAATAACTACTGTTGTGTTCACTTTTGTTCTATTACAAATGTTTCTTCTCTAATTATTTTACGTTATGGTAGACTTAGAATAGGTTGTGATAATAAAGATGCATGGGCATATTTATAGTACCGTACCTAATGAAATGTTTCAGTTGAAATTTCGAAGTTGGTTAACCTGTGTTTATGTTGGTTGCCTTGTACTCATGAGAGACGCCATTGGTCAATTATACACAAATAACATCATAATGCGTAATGTCGACTTTACATATCGTTATTGACATGCATATCGATATGCATAGTCGTCTACGTTCTCGGTTTATTGTGAATCAAAAATTTCCATATTCACGTCCTCTGCTTCTCGTTTTCATTCTGGTTCTCATTCCCGGTTTATTGTGAACCAGCCTTTAGACTAAATGAATGGAATCCGGCGTATTCGTAACCGGTGCTTTCGTCAACGGTATATTTCGTCACGGCTATTCCTCACGGACTTTTTCGTCATATGGACATGTTTTTGTCACAGATTGCATTTCGTCATACGTACCTTTGGGCCACAATATTGAATGTACTACACAATATTACTTTCACTATTATTTATTGAATATTAAAATCTTTAAAATCTTTAACAGTAATGTGAAATCAGAATTATTATATGGCTGTGAGACATGGAAAACAAGGAAAATTATACAAAATTAACTGCAAACATTTGTCAATAGATGTTTACGAAGAATTTTAAAAATTAGATGGCCAGATATAATCACAAACTCAGAACTATGGAAGATAACAAATCAGAAAGAAATCACAATAGAAATCAAAAGACGAAAGTGAAATTGGATAGAGCACACAATCAGAAAAGAAGATGGAGCAGTAGAAAGAATGGCTTTGGATTGGAACCCCCAGGGTAGTAGAACAAGAGGAAGGCCAAAAAAATACATGGAAGAGAACAGTTTTGGAGGAAATTGCTAGGGAGGGGAAAACATGGAGCGAAGTGAAGAAGTTGGCTACAAATAGGGCGCGATGGAGGCACTTTGTGAATGCCCTATGCTCCTCATGAGGAGATACAGGAATTTGATTGATTCATTGATTGACAGTCTTAGGCATAAAAGAATTATTCATATGCCATAGCGTCAATTTAAGTCCATCTTCGACGGTGTGTAGTACTTTGAAAAATAAAGCTAGAACAAATACACAGCTAACGTTTCATAAAGTAACGGTCCTTTCTGTCCTGATGTTTGGTATGGAAAATTGAGATTTAAATTTATCTGTTAGACCAGTGGTCGTCAGCACTCGCTGAAATGGGTACAAGGAGGATAAGGAAATATGCTCTGTCGTGCACAAGGGATAGGGAGACAGCATACCTGCCACCACCCACGAATGCAAGTTAGGGCAGTGTCTTGTCCGCGGGTAAGAGACGCTAGCCCAAGAGTGCAGTGTTCTTATGACCACTGTGTTAGAAGGAAGATTAAACACGAGAAACGAGATTAGAGTTCCTGATTTTACCCTCTTAGACTAAATGAATAAGGGGGAAAGAAACTGGCCATCCTAACCCATCTCCCGCCTTGGTTGCCTCATGAGTGATGCCCTATTGGTGTCACTTATGAGATTCGACCTATCTTCAGACAGTTGACTAAACAATAGCAATGTGACAAGGGGAAAGTCCACATCTGTGGAGTAACGATTAGCGCGTCCGGCCACGAAACCAGGTGGTCCGGGTTCGATTCCCGATCGGGACAAGTTATCTGGTTGAGTTTTTTCCGAGGTTTTTCCTCAACCCAATATGAGCAATTGCTGGGTAACTTTCGGTGCTGGACCGCGGACTCTTTTCACCGGCATTATCATCTTCATCTCATTCAGACCCTAAATAACACTAAGATGTTGATAAAGTGTGGTAAAATAACCTAATAAAATAAAAAAAAAACAAGGGAAAAGAACGACAATCGAGATAATAACGCCAACTACGCAAATTCGACAAATGGCACACACTTACCTAAGGAACACTTTTGTAGTCAGAATAGCGAAAACTCGTTCCTTAGGCAGCCATTCTTCAGTTAGCAGGTGCATGTGTTGTGTGCAGTACTGTTATTGGAACGCTTCTTCAAAATTTTCAAAGGTAAGTAAATTTAATTATATTGTGGCTATATAATTAGATCGTAGTAAAATGTAAGTGACATTGACCCACAGTAAATTTTATACACTTTCTTAACATATTAATGCAATCTGAATAAGCTTTTAGGAGAAATTGTGATTTGAATCAAGATTCAAGCAAATCATCAAGGGTAATAACGCCATGTTTCGGCTGGGATAGTTTCAGCTTCTTGTCTATGCGGATGACGTGAATATGTTAGAAGAAAATCCACAAACGATTATGGAAAATATGGAAATTTTACTTGAAGCAAGTAGAGCGATATACTTGGAAGTAAACCCCGAAAAGACAAAGTATATGATTATGTCTCGTGATCAGAATATTGTACGATATGGAAATATAAAAATTGCAAATTTATTCTTCGAAGAGGTGGAAAAATTCAAATATCTTGGAGCAACAGTAACAAATATAAATGACACTCGGGAGGAAATTAAACGCAAAATAAATATGGGAAATGCCTGTTATTATTCGGTTGAGAAGCTTTTGTCATACAGTCTCCTGTCAAAAAATCTGAAAGTTAGAATTTATAGAACAATTATATTACAGGTTGTTCTGTAAGATTGTGAACTTGAACTCTCACTTTGAGAGAGGAACAGAGATTAAGGGTGTTTGAGAATAAGATTCTTCGAAAAATATTTGGGGCTAAGAGGGATGAAGTTACAAAAGAATGGAGAAAGTTACACAACACAGAACTGCACGCATTGTATTCTTCACCTGACATAATTAGGAAGATTAAATACAGACGTTTGAGATGGGCAGGGCATGTAGCACGTATGGGCGAATCCAGAAATGCATATAGAATGTTAGTTGGGAGGCCGGAGGGAAAAGGACCTTTGGGGAGGCCGTGACGTAGATGGGAGAATAATATTAAAATGGATTTGAGGGAGATGGGATATGATGATAGAGACTGGATTAATCTTGCACAGGATAGGGACCGATGGCGGGCTTATGTGAGGGCGGCAATGAATCTTCGGGTTCCTTAAAAGCCATTTGTAAGTTTCGGAAATTTATGTAGCCTAATTTTCTACTTCTTCATGTTACCGAGTGCTGAGAAAAATCGTATTTTTTACTATAAATGCCAAGAGTTTATGATAAGAAGAATCAACGTATAGCGTGGCCAGAAGAGGTGCTTACAGCTGCAGTCAAATGGAAAATTTGTGTGTCCGAAGTGTTTCTAAGATAAATAGGAATTTTAGCTTAAACGTCAATGTCCTTGTTCCATATAAAACAAAATGTTGTATTTCTTTCAATTCTGAATTGTTCATAATTTGTGGCCGGTCTATATTTAAATTTCTATTGACAATTCAACTGACGCTTTCAGAAAGGCACTAGAAATGAGAAAATACTGTTGCCTACTTGAATAAAACTTATTCTGTAAAGCTGATTATTTTATATTTTGTTATATTTATGTATATGTCGTTATTACCCATATACTGCTGGCGTTAATATCCACAAGCAATAAGACAATATATTCCTTAATTCCTTTTATCCTTGAATTTCTGACAAATCACCATTGACTTTAGAATTATGAGTTTATATATGAACAAAACAGCACGACCTCTCCTTAAAACATTCCCGAATGTTAACATGACGTTATTCCCCTAAGGTACCTTACTTTTAAAAATTACACCGGTCAACAGTGATTTTGTTAAATATAAAATTTCTGCTGTTTCTTATGTAATTTCATCTGTTGATTCCAGAAATGAAATCAGAATTTTTCTACCGCCCACCATTTTTCTGTAATTTTAGAAAAGAAATATTTATTTTTATTGCTACATACTGTCCTTAACATGCTAATGGAAAAGAAAATATTTGAATTATTTCATCTCATTGCTTTAATAATTGACCTATAACTTTAGATTATTGTTGCGTATGAAGTCAGAATTCATAAAAAATAAATTTTATTCCTTATTTGGCTGTGAGGGTGCTATTCATAGACATTTAGCTAGCCCGCGCTACGAGCGTGCTAAACTAGCCCCGGCTATCGACTGGTTACTTGTACAGGATTCATATCATATCATATCATATCATATCATATCATATCATATCATATCATATCACATCATATCATATCATATCATATCATATCATATAATATCATATCATATCATATCATATCATATCATATCATATCATATCATATCATATCATATCATATCATATCATATCATATATCATATCATATCATATCATATCATATCATATCATATCATATCATATATCATATCATATCACATATCGCTAACACTGGTTTATGAATAGGAAAAACGTTAGTTCGCTGATCATCCACCGGAAACCCGCCCTAAGAATGTCTATGAATACGGCCCTGAGAGTTAGTATTAATTCACAGTTTAGTTGGAACTTACATTCATGAAACAAGTTTCATAACCTGTCTTTCTTTGTCCTAATTTTAAGTGTGGTAAATGTATCATGAAACGTATCTCGAAATAGTGTTATAAATGACAAACAATTTTTGTTACGTTTGTGATTAGTTAACTTTGAATTTTACTACACTAGTATAAAGAGCCACACTAGTTCTTTTATTGCAAAATAGACGAAGACATGAACTGGGACCCTGAAATCTGTTGTGCTCCATGTGATTCTATTAACTAGTTGGCTGAAAGATTCCGACATATGCCTTTTCCAGTTCCAATGATATGCCGGGAACCTAAGGATCTTTCAACAGACTGCTTCTTTCTAGGAACCACAGATCAGAAGATTACAGAGAACTTGTCAGCGATATGATTCAGAACTATAACGTGATGGAGTGTAATAATATGTCTCTCAAACTAACTTCTTGGATTCTCATCTATTTTATTCTTCGTCAAAACCTTCGAGTAGTGAGCGATGAACATTGGATCTGGATTTTTCTGAAATGGAAAGGCGCTACCAGGAAAAATGGAGCCCAAATATTCTGTCAGACCACTGCTGGACACACAAAAGAGATGTTTCTCAAACAAAGTATAGCCCAAAACCTATTTCACACATATTTTAGGTAAATAAATAATATTTTAGACAAAATGTTACAAGGTATCAATACTAGAAAAGTTCGAATTACATTTCATATAATTACTCAGAAACCCTGGGTGATAGAAACATTCTGAAAACAGATTTGAAATCAGCACGATAAATATGTTTAACAATAATTTTGTTGACCAGTGCTATTAAATTGCAAAATTTTGACCAGTATTATTTTGATAAGATTAACTCCATATGTAGATAAAATTATTGCGGATCATCAATGTGGTTTTAGGCGTAATAGATCGACTATTGATAAGATATTTTGTATTCAACAGGTAATGGAGAAAAAACGGAAGTATAAAGTACAGTGCATCAGTTATTCATAGATTTAAAAAAGGCACGTGACTCGGTTAAGAGAGAAGTTTTATATTATATTCTTATTGAATTCAGTATTCCCAGGAAACTAGTTCGATTAATTAAAATGTATCTCAGTGAAACGTACAGCAGAGTCCGTATACGTCGGTTTCTGTCAGATGCGTTTCCAATTCACTGTGGGCTAAAGCAAGGAGATGCACTATCACCTTTACTTTTTAACTTTGCTCTAGAGTATGCCATTAGGAAAGTCCAGGATAACAGAGAGGGTTTGGAATTGGACAGGTTACATCAGCTGCTTGTCTATGCGGATGTTAGGAGAAATGAATATGTTAGGAGAAAATCCACAAACGATTAGGGAAAATGCGGAAATTTTACTTGAAGCAAGTAAAGAGATAGGTTTGGAAATAAATTCCTAAAAGACAAAGTATATGATTATGTCTCGTAACGAGAATATTGTACGAAATGGAAATATAAAAATTGGAAATTTATCCATTGAAGAGGTGGAAAAATTCAAGTACATGGGGGCAACAGTAAGAAATATAAATGATACTCGGGAGGAAATTAAACGCAGAATAAATATGGGAAATACCTGTTATTCGGTTGAGAAGCTTTTATCATCCAGTCTGCTGTCAAAAAACCTGAAAGTTAGGATTTATATAACAGTTATATTACCGGTTGTCCTTTATGGTTGTGAAACTTGGACTCTCACTTTGAGAGAGGAATATAGGTTAATGGTGTTTGAAAATAAGGTACTTAGGAAAATATTTGGGGCTAAGAGGGATGAAGTTACAGGAGAATAGAGAAAGTTACACAACACAGAACTGCACGTATTGTATTCTTCACCTGACATAATTAGGAAAATTAAATCCAGACGTTTGAGATGGGCAGGGCATGTAGCACGTATGGGCGAATCCAGAAATACATATAGAGTGTTAGTTAGGAGGCCGGAGGGAAAAAGAACTTTGGGGAGGCCGAGACGTAGATGGGAAGGTAATATTAAAATGGATTTGAGGGAGGTGGGATATGATGATAGAGACTGGATTAATCTTTCTCAGGATAAGGACCAATGGCGGGCTTATGTGAGGGCGGCAATGAATCTCTGGGTTCCTTAAAAGCCAGTAAGTAAGTAGGTGTTATTAATCATATGAGACAAAACTTAAAAAAAATGATTGTCTTAAGTCGTAAGACCTCTTTTGTTACTTAGCAAGTCTTTCAATCCGTATACAAAAATCTTGCATCTTCTTGTTTTTCTGACGACTCTTCTATCTCTTATCTCGAGGTGTATTGTCGGCTAGATTACGTCTGAGAGGTGGGAAATTCAAGGACCAATAATCTAGATGTAGTCCCACCCCCTCCTTTTAGAGGCACTGTAGAGGCACCTTTAATTAATCTTACTGTTGTGGTATTCAACCCTCCGGCGAACAGAAATTGGAATGTTTTATACTACGCCTCCCCTTACCCGCCACAAGAGTAGGGGTCCCGGGTGTAAATATAACCTCTGAGAATTCGGAAAGCTTCGTATTCCAGGCGATTCTCGCTTACCTTATTTCTCATTGGGGATCACTCTTAGAATCCTTCTTTCTGCCTCCTGAAGGAGAGCCAAGCATTCCTGCAATTGCCTTTGTTCCAGAATACAAGGAGATGTTATCAGATCGGCAGCTATAGTGTTGTGTTCCCAGTATAGTCGTCGCTTAAAATTCGGCCGAAGGAATTGGAAATGGCAAAGTTTCGCGTTCACACAGTTCGGACAGGACAGAAACTTAGTTTCCAGTCGGAGGAATCTGTTCTTATACAAGGTGTCTCAAATAAATGGTATCTTTTAAATTGTTGAGACAATTTTTTCTTTTCGTTTTGTCAACAATTTTAGTCTGTTATTTGTCTAAGGGAACGCTATGGTGAAATATTGTTAAAATTAAGGAAATCCACTTTTTTGTTGTTATAATCGTAATTATTGGAATTGAACGGGTTACATCAGCTTCTTGTCTATGCGGATGACGTGAATATGTTAGGAGAAAATCCACAAACGATTAGGGAAAATACCGGAGTTTAACTTGAAGCAAGTAAAGAAATAGGTTTGGAAGTAAATCCCGAAAAGACTAAGCATATGATTATGTCTCGTGACCAGAATATTGTACGAAATGGAACTATAAAAACTGGAGATTTATCCTTCGAAGAGGTGGAAAAATTCAAAATATCTTGGAGCAACAGTAACAAATATAAATGACACTCGGGAGGAAATTAAACGCAGAATAAATATGGGAAATGACTATTATTATTCGGTTGAGAAGCTTTTGTCATCTAGTCTGTTGTCAAAAAATCTGAAAGTTAGAATTTATAAAACAGTTATATTACCGGTTGTTCTGTATGGTTGTGAAACTTGGACTCTCACTTTGATAGAGGAACAGAGATTAAGGGTTTTTGAGAATAAGATTCTTAGGAAAATATTTGGGGCTAAGAGGGATGACGTTACAGGAGAATGGAGAAAGTTACACAACACAGAGCTGCACGCATTGTATACTTCACCTGACATAATTAAGAACATTAAATCCAGACGTTTGAGATGGGCAGGACATGTAGCACGTATGGGCGAATCCAGAAATTCATATAGTGTGTTAGTTGGGAGGCCGGAGGGAAAAAGACCTTTGGGGAGGCCGAGACGTAGGTGGGAAGATAATATTAAAATGTATTTGAGGGAGGTAGGATATGATGATAGAGACTGGATTAATCTTGCTCGGGATAGGGACAAATGGCGGGCTTATGTGAGGGCGGCAATGAATCTCCGGGTTCCTTAAAAGCCAGTAAGTAAGTAAGTATTATCGTAATTATATTTCAGACTGTTTTAAATGATTTGGTCATATATCAAATGTGGCCAAACATACCGTGGCTTCCAGGTTATAAGGTCCATAACAAAATGTCCAGAAGTACAAAAGGTCCACAAAAAAATGTCCACAAACTAAATAGTCCAACATTTAAAGTCCTACATACAATTTGTCCATGGATTTAAAAAGCCCAACATCTATGTGGTCCACCATTTTATAAAGCCCATCATAAGAAGAGGTCCACCATACGAAAGGTCAATACAAAAAGGTCCAAGATACAAAGTTGTTCAACAGAGATGAGTTACTACCTGTAATAATCTGTTGGGAATAACAATAGTGTTTCGTTGCTATAGCACTGAATGATTGTCGATTGGCATTCCCTCAGCCAGTAGTGAGTGGGTGTTTTTTTCACTTCAATCAAGCAATATGGAGAAATGTAGTCAACAGCGGTCTGAGGGCATAATATTTGGATATTGAGAACCCTGAAATAAGAAACCAAATACAGGAAATCATAGGACTGCCGTTTATTCCGCTAAATGACTTGCAATTTGTTTGGGATTTATTAAATGAATGATTTGTGGACAATATCTTGGACTTAGCATATTACACTGAAATTACATATGTTACTGGTCATCCGGTAAGAAGACGAAGGCTAGCAGTTCCCCATATATTTTCTCCTGAGAAATGGAACGTCTGTGAATTAGTAATTAATGGCAGACAACGTACGAATAATGTAGTTGAAGGATTCCACTCCCAATTCCAACGACTTGTGGTGGCACATCACGTGAACATTTGGCGATTCATTAGCCATTTGCAACAACAGCAATCGGAAATACAACATTTAGTAACCCAGGTTCTTGGTGGGAATAAAAATATTAAGCGGCCAGTAAATAAACGGTATATCAATAATCAAACGAGAATTTTCAACATTGTCGGTAATTACCAAGATTACAAAGATAGGAATGACATTTTTCGATATCCTAGAGCGACATCATACCATCTGAAATTATATAGTGATCCTCAAGATGAACAATAGATTAAGCTTTTTTATTACATATGTAACATGTATAACATAACTGAAATGACAATAAATTTCTCGGCACTTTCCTTGCACTTTTCCTTGTCGGACATTTTAGGGAAATGGACGAATTTATTTGTGGACATTTTTAAGAAGAGGACTTGCTGACAGTGGACCTTTTCAGGTAAGGACATTTTTATGGTATGGACGAATTTTCTATGTGGATATTTCTAAACGTTGGACATTTTCGTACAGAGGACATATTGCAAAGTGGACCATATCTCACTTAACCATACCGTGCGCAAGTGAGTTGAAAGAAATGTTTTTAAAATGCTGTTTTCTAGACCCTAAATTTTTAGCAATTTATTGGATAAAAGAATATGTTTGAACAACAGTTCTTGTCAGATTGACCTGAAACTTCTTAAATAGGTCAATTAAATGTTAATAAATAAAATTTAATTAGCATTTGTATGAAATATTAATATTAAAGTTCCTTTCGGGGCATATTCATGTTGCACTTAAATTGAAATAGTAGTAGTAAATTCGTGATACAGTCAACTCTGGATATAGTGAACATTCAGCTGTAGTGAACCTAAATCGTTGGTCCCGACCCGCATACATTAAAAAGTACATTAATATTTCCGTTTATAGTGAATCCTCACTTCGGTTATAGTGAACCTAAAAAATTGAAGTTACAAGAGTTGTATCCTGACAAATTTATATTTGAAATCATACCTTCTTGTATAAAATTGAAAGAATGTGTTGAGAACAACATTCTAAGTTTCTTACTCCTTTAGTCAAAGAACAAAAGAAGGAAATTATTCAAAGGTAGGATTAGTAATTCCTAGACAGTGAGCTGTACTGTAAATCTAGGCAACGCGTGACGACCTTGCCTCACTCCACTGTCGAAGGGTTGCCATTTTGTTCTCAGGCACACTACTCTACTGTTATTTCTAATCCTCCACCGTCAAAGGGTTGCCTTTGTTCTCAGAAACATTTCCATTATGACGGATAGCATCGAAACAACGGAAAATGAAATTGCCTTCTTTTATTAAAAGAGACGGACATTATATCCAGAGTATAAATGAAAGTAACATCGCGATGGTTTTCAAACTCCATCAACACTCTCCCAACTTACATTAAGTGACTCGGGAAATTCCAAGGCTGGGTACGCAGTCACACCATAACAGCTTTTGTCATTTCTGCCTGATCAGTCTGTTTCTAGTGTTCGAGCAGTGAATGTACTTCATAAAAATGTAGAGGCGTAAAGTGTTTTCTTTGGAAAATAAGGCGAATATTATAAGTGACATTGAACGTGGTCTTTCGCAAGCGGACATGGGTCGACAGCATAGTTTGAGTAAATCAACTGTGAGTTACATTATAAGTATAAGTATATTATAATTACTGTATAGTATTTTATTTTCTTGTTCACAATTTCATTCATTCCTGTCATTTAAGGTTAGGGGAGAGACACTTCGGATATAGTGAACGAAATATGTTGGTCCGCAGAGGTTCACTATATCCGGAGTTGACTGTACATAACAATTTATTGTGATTCTCTGTTTATACTGATCTCAAAAAGCTGATTAATTTTTATTCCCAGGACTGTTTTCAAGCTTTGGAGAAAATATGAACTAAATGTTTTTAAAATTTTACGTTTTTAGTGGCGTCATAAGTTTACTTACTTACTTACTTACTTACTTACTTACTTACTTATTGGCTTTTAAGAAACCCGGAGGTTCATTGCCGCCCTCACATAAGCCCGCCATTGGTCCCTATCCTGAGCAGGATTAATCCAGTCTCCATCATCATATCCCACTTCCCTCAAATCCATCCTAATATTATCCTCCCATCTACGTCTCGGCCTCCCCAAAGGTCTTTTCCCCTCTGGCCCCCCAACTAACACTCTATATGCATTTCTGGATTCGCCCATACGTGCTACATGCCCTGGATTTCATGTTCCTAATTATGTCAGGTGAAGAATACAATGCGTGCAGCTCTGCGTTGTGTAACTTTCTCCATTCTCCTGCAACTTCATCCCTTTTAGCCCCAAATGTTTTCCTAAGAACCTTATTCTCAAAAATCCTCAATCTCTATTCCTGCGTCATAAGTTTAAAAAATAAAATTTCAAAACTATTAGCCTTAATGGCACTAAATTTTGTACAGACAATAGTATTTTAGGCCACTTTATATAGTTTAAATCTCACAAATTTTGGACGAGAACAGTGTAAGTTAAAAAAAAAAAACACATAAACGCGCTTTCTGTTCATGGATTTTGTGATGGCGACGCATTGGCTGCTGTTAAGGAATACAAACGACGTTTTCCCAATCAAACGGTTCCCATCTGCTGTGTGTTTTCCCGTGTTTACCGGTTCTCGAATGTAAAATCTGACGTACGATCGAATGTAAAATATGACGTACGATCGAATGTAAAATATGACGTACGATCTAATATAAAATATGACGTACGATTGAATGTAAAATATGACGTACGATCTAATGTAAAATATGACGTACGATCGAATGTAAAATCTGACGTACGATCGAATGTAAAATATGACGTACGATCGAATGTAAAATATGACGTACGATCTAATGTAAAATATGACGTACGATCTAATGTAAAATATGACGTACGATCGAATGTAAAATATGACGTACGATCGAATGTAAAATATGACGTACGATCGAATGTAAAATATGACGTACGATCGAATGTAAAATATGACGTACGATCGAATGTAAAATCTGACGTACGATCGAATGTAAAATCTGACGTACGATCGAATGTAAAATCTGACGTACGATCGAATGTAAAATCTGACGTACGATCGAATGTAAAATCTGACGTACGATCGAATGTAAAATCTGACGTACGATTGAATGTAAAATATGACGTACGATCGAATGTAAAATCTGACGTACGATTGAATGTAAAATCTGACGTACGATCCAATGTAAAATCTTACGTACGATTGAATGTAAAATATGACGTACGATCGAATGTAAAATATGACTTACGATCGAATGTAAAATCTGACGTACGATCGAATGTAAAAATCTTACGTACGATTGAATGTAAAATATGACGTACGATCGAATGTAAAATATGACGTACGATTGAATGTAAAATCTGACGTACGATCGAATATAAAATCTGACGTACGATCGAATGTAAAATCTGACGTACGATTGAATGTAAAATCTGACGTACGATCGAATGTAAAATCTGACGTACGATTGAATGTAAAATATGACGTACGATCGAATGTAAAATATGACGTACGATCTAATGTAAAATCTGACGTACGATCGAATGTAAAATCTGACGTACGATCGAATGTAAAATCTGACGTACGATAGAATGTAAAATCTGACGTACGATCGAATGTAAAATCTGACGTACGATAGAATGTAAAATCTGACGTACGATCGAATGTAAAATCTGACGTACGAATGTGACTATGCAACGTACACAGGAATAAAGCTGATAGCATTGCATACTTAACTGTTTCGTAATGCACAAAATGAGTCAAGTTAAAACACGTATAATTCTGTGGTGTTCGGGTAAAGGGGTGTAAGTCATTTTTTTGTCCAGGTGGAATTTTGTTTCCCAGACGAATACACAAGTTAAATTATACAAGTGGGTGTGCAAAAATCAAAGAATACTAGCAGTTGATGTGTTTTATTTGTGTAGAAAATTATTTGTAATAAGGGTTCCAAGTTTAATATTCGTTTATCTCCGAACTCATTTTTATGACTTATCTCCCTTTATCCAAACACCTCAGAATTGTGGTGACACTGTTTATTTCTATATTGGTGTACTGCAAATTTTTAATGAAGCTATTATATCCCTTTCTTGAAATGTCCCGTAATTCTCAAGCTACCCCTGCGCGAGAGGCAACACTGTACAGCTTGAGTGTATGGCGTGAGGTACAGAGCTCGTTTTCTTGACGTCACGCATTTTCTGCACGAAGGCCATTGTTTCTACTTGGCATAACATCACAACATAAGGCGCTACAGACAACGGGCGGGCGGGGGTGGGGGCTCTTACATAAATTCATATCCTCCTCGTCGCACAACTCTCCAGCGAATTGCCTGCCTGGCTCTTTGGACTTAAAAGACCGCACGCTCCTACGAGATCTCTCCCGTCTGTCAACCAAGTACCGGATTAAATCTAATTATAATTATTGTTGTTCGTATAACATAATAGAAGTTAGATGCATGGTGCATACTGCGGGGGCGGAGGAAGTCTCCTTCAGCTCCACAGACAGGCAAACAAAGCAGCCAGGAAGGGGGTTCATGAGGCCCCTTCAAGGCATTACCGACCTAAAGCTTACGAATTGTTAATTCTGTACGCTGCTTTCTTTTCGGGAGCCACTCAAGTCTGCGAAAGGGTTAAGTCGCTTTGAATATACTCGGTGGCAGGGGGGAAAGAAAATCCTTATTGATTTACTCCCTGGGATCTTTAGTCAGGAATTTTTAATATGCGGACCGTTTAAAAATCTACTGACTGGATTAGAATTCATAATACATAATTAAGATAAATGTTCCACTGTATCAAAACCGATTAATAGTGAAAGAAGACTCCAGGTACAACAGATAATATTTCTTATATTCCAATGGTTAACAGCCATTTTGCTTCTGGTGTATGTATTGTATTGCATTTATTAACATTCCATGGTATTCATACATTGCTTCACAGCTAGAATATGAAGCAAGTCAAAAAAACTTAATACTACTATAAAGTCAGAGGGCCATATTCATACACATTCTTAGCGCGGGCTTCCGGTGGATGATCAGCGAACTAACGTTTTTCGTATTCATAAACCAGTGTTAGCGATAGGATATGATATGAATCCTGTATAAGTAATCAGTCGATAGCCGGGGCTAGTTTAGCATGCTCGTAGCGCGGGCTAGCGAAATGTCTATGCATAGCTGTCTTGATTTATAGTCACAGTCTAGTTGAAATATATACAGAAGAGATTTACAATATAGTCTACTAGTACAACACATAGTTTTAGTATCAATTTCATGAAGCGTTATTGAATGTCATGAATTCACCTACAGAATAGAAGGCGTGAGAAATTAGGTACTTCTTTAATTTGGCCCTAAATAATTTTATGTTTTGAGTTTTATTTTTTATATCGATAGGGAGGCTATTAAAAATTTTTACTGCTATATAACGGACTCCTTTTTGATAGCAAGATAGACTTGCCGATGTAGTATGAAAGTCATCTACTGACTGGATCAGAATTCATAATACATAATTAAGACAAATGTTCTACTATATCAAAACCGATTAATACTGAAAGAAGACTCCAGGTACAACAGACAATATTTCTTATATTCCAATGGTTAATAGCCATTTTGCTTCTGGTGTATGATAAACAGAGCTCTTGCAGGGTTGACAGTTGATTCCAGGCCAAAGTCGCCAACTATACACCTACAAGGAGCCAGAAAGTATACAATTATCAGTGAAGTTGATAGTGAAAGACGTAATAAACTTAAAAAAAAACTTACAGTGTAATTTTATGAACATATCCATTCATATTCATTAATAAATTTTCAATAATTTTGTTATTGATATTATTTAATAATATATAACTTATAAACCCAACCTTTATCCGTTAATTTTACAACAGAAAAAAATATTAAGAATTTGTTTAAAAAAGCAGAAACATTACCCAATGGAATTGTTGTTCAAACATTTCAAAGTTTTCAACATTAAACAAATGTAATATTTTATTTTATTAAAATATTATCACAGAAATTTTAATAACCTTGAAAGGTATATACATAAATATAGAACTAAAAATATGAATTCTCTGCGTTTGTCTGAACCAAAATGTAAAACCAATGCATCTTTTTTATCATAGCATGAGTCAAGGTCCCAGATTATTAAACAAATTTTATTCCAATAATATTTCAACCACGAATCCTTTCCAGATTGCTAAAAAAATTAAAAAATTGTATTGGATTTATAGTTTGGGTTTAGCCATATTAAACACTATTTAATCTGTATTCACTCTCAATTTTAATTTTATTTTTGTCTGTATTGGAATCCCCTCCTGAGTACGAGTCTTACTCATTCAGGAGTGGGCTAGTTTATCTTTCATTGTATTATTAACTTGTATTAATTTAAAACTTACTAGCAATAAAAATAAATAAATTTAATATAGCGTAAAGATTTAGGATCATTAAGTGGCATTTTCCAGCTATGATACCTGCATTTTGCTGTTTGTTTACAGGTATTACATACTTCACAAATTGCTTCATTCGAAATTGTCTTAAAATCTGTAGCTTCTTGAAGCGAGCCTGAAAATATTAATTTTCTGCAATAAGTGTGTCTATAGTCTAATGGCGCATTTTTAAAGTGGTAGTGATTTTGAATTATGACTAATTACCGGTACCGAATTTTGAGGCTTGGATATAGGCTTATAATTTTAATTAAATTACAATTATCTTTACCCAGGGCCGCTTCTCCCACTCCTTGTTGTACTTTCTGCACATCTCATATTTCGACATCTTCTACATAAACGTTATCACAGAAAGCAACCAAGTGAAAGAATCTCCTAATAGGCCCGCTAAATCGCTAATTTCCCGCTATTATTAATTAACGGCTTACTGCTTAACATCGTTTCTATTAATTATTATCGAAGTTCAGAAATAAAGCATAGAAATTGATTACATGTACCTACAGTAGTGGCAAAAAAACCGGACCGACCCTTGTAGCTGATTTCAGAGCCTTGTTCACTGTAGAGTACGATAGAGTAGTAACCAAGACTTTCTTGCAAGAAAAATTTCATTTTACTAAAAAATTGAGCGATACATTTCATTTAGAAATGTGCAAATTTTTCAAAATATTTCTGTTAATAAATCAGAAACTAACTGACTCATAGCAATGAAACTTCACCACGTCATTATCTATCACACCGTGATTATGTGTACAAAAATAAAGAGCGTAGCTTGAAAAATGTAGAAAATAGAAATTTCACCCATCACCCTCCTTAACCGTCAACTGGTATCTATGGGTCAATATAGACCCATATTGCTTGATATCGTAATGTACACTTAAAAAGCGATACCAGTTGAGGGTTAACATTGAGAAACGGGCCACTAATAGCCTCTGAACGTCGGGACAGGATCTGAAGGCCTAGGCCTTGGACGACCTTAATTGATAGAAGAAGAAGAAGAAGAAGAAGAAGAAGAAGAAGAAGAAGAAGAAGAAGAAGGAGGAGGAGGAGGAGGAGGAGGAGGAGGAGGAAAGATGAATGAATGATGACATTCATGTTCCTTAAAATATATGAGCACTTAGGCCTATATTAAATATATTATTATTTTATTTATATTGTTAGTGCTGCATTCATGCGGATGACGTGAATATGTTAGAAGAAAATCCACAAACGATTAGGGAAAACACGGCAATTCTACTTGAAGCAAGTAAAGAGATAGTGTTGGAAGTAAATCCCGAAAAGACAAAGTATATGATTATGTCTCGTGACGAGAATATTGTACGAAATGGAAATATAAAAATTGGAAATTTATCTTTTGAAGAGGTGGAGAAGTTCAAATATCTGGGAGCAACAGTAACAAATATAAATGATACTCGGGAGGAAATTAAACACAGAATAAATATGGGAAATGCCTGTTATTATTCGGTTGAGAAACTTTTATCATCCAGTCTGTTGTCGAAAAATCTGAAAGTTAGAATTTATAAAACAGTTATATTACCGGTTGTTCTGTATGGTTGTGAAACTTGGACTCTCACTTTGAGAGAGGAACAGAGATTAAGGGTGTTTGAGAATAAGCTGCATAGGAAAATATTTGGGGCTAAGAGGGATGAAGTTACAGGAGAATGGAGAAAGTTACACAACACAGAACTACACGCATTGTATTCTTCACCTGACATAATTAGGAACATTAAATCCAGACGTTTGAGATGGGCATGGCATGTAGCACGTATGGGCGAATTCAGAAATGCATATATATTGTTAGTTGGGAGACCGGAGGGAAAAAAAACCTTTAGGGAGGCCGAGACGTAAATGGGAAGATAATATTAAAATGGATTTGAGGGAGGTGGGATATGATGATAGAGAATGGATTAATCCTGCTCAGGATAAGGACCAATGGCGGGCTTATGTGAGGGCGGCAATGAACCTCCGGGTTCCTTAAAAGCCAGTAAGTAAGTAAGTGCTGTATTCATTTGTTTCTCGATTGTTAAAAATGATTTCGATATAATTTAATATAACAATTTTCTTAATGATGGAACAATTACATAAGCCTATTCCGTCACTGCAGCACCGACGTTCCTCTATTAAATTTCATATTACGCTTGAGGAAATTGGTTGAGATATACTTGACTCATTAATAATGTTTACTATGAAAATTCGCTAAAATATCTACAGTTCACAAATGGTGGAGGAAACATGAATCATACCGCTCCGAAGCTACGTGGTCCAAAACGTCACATCTTGGACTAGCAAAAGGAAATGAACGCTGGTTCCAGTCCTCATTGAGAAATTTTTTTCTCATGAAATTCGACCAGTATATGTGACCGACGCCCACCCAGCATCGTGACGAATATTGAGAGCTACGGTAAGTTGCCAAATCCGGTTTCACAAGCCAGGAGAATATTCGTTACCCTCGAACATGTTGGATGATCGTTCATCTCTGCTGAGATGTGTGCACAAGGGACCAGCACTCGCCTTGTATGCCTTGGCCGTCTAAAAGCTATCGTGGAACAAATCTGTTTTGAAAGAATTATAACGATGGAGAAACAAACTATAGTATGAGCCTCGTATCGAAAAGACTATTCAGTCATTACAGATACAAACGCGCAGAAAAGGCACAAGAGAATTTACTATTTGAAGGGAGACTATGAGAATTGACTGCGTTCTCGGGAGAATACCAGGAAAGAGGATTCATCACGTTGTTGCACCGAAATGTATTAAAATGATGGCATCATTGTGCACATGGATGTCACATGACCTAATTGAAGGCAAGGAGAAGAAAGGAGTCATCAACATCTGTCATCGTCACAAAGCACAATCAAGGGTTGATCCAGAATTTCTAAACAGCACCTTCAAATGTGGTGGAATATTTTTACCCTGGAAGGAGATTCTTGAGCATGGAAACACAAGTCGGACATTCCTTCAACCTTAAAATAATATTCCAATGAAATTTCGTTTCATCTCTTGCATTCCACTATTTTGTTACATATTATCTAGTGTCCAACACAGAATAAATATGGGAAATGCCTGTTATTATTCCGTTGAGAAGCTTTTATCATCCAGTCTGCTGTTAAAAAATCTGAAATTTAGAATTTATAAAACAGTTACAATACCGGTTGTTCTTTATGGTTGTGAAATTTGGACTCTCACATTGAGAGAGGAACATAGGTTAAGGGTCTTAGCATGCAGGCTTTCACGGCCGGTGTCTAGTTGAAACAGAGCTTCCGGGCTAAGATGCCGCGGTCTACTGGTGCTGATGTTACCAGACGTTTCATCTACTTCTACGGCAGACATCTTCAGTGGTTAGGTATCCTCGGTCGAAGTCTTCTGCTCGGGATACCTGTAGACCGCGGCATCTTAGCCCGGAAGCTCTGTTTCAAATAGGTTAAGGGTGTTTGAGAATAAGGTGCTTAGGAAAATATTTGGAGCTAAGAGGGATGAAGTTACAGGAGAATGGAGAAAGTTACACAACGCAGAACTGCACGCATTGTATTCTTCACCTGACATAATTAGGAACATTAAATCCAGACGTTTGAGATGTGCAGGGCATATAGCACGTATGGGCGAATCCAGAAATGCATAGAGAGTGTTAGGTGGGAGGCCAGAGGGAAAAAGATCTTTGGGGAGGCCAAGACGTAGATGGGAAGATAATATTAAAATGGATTTGAGGGAGGTGGGATATGATGATAGATACTGGATTGATCATGCTCAGGATAGGGACCTATGGGGGCTTATGTGAGGGCGGCAATGAACCTCCGGGTTCCTTAAAAGCCAGTAAGTAAGTAAGTAAGTACTATCTAGTGGTCAGCAATTTTCGAAAATGAGAGAGTCAACCAAGACTTTACATAGGCCTACTATGTCATATTTCATATTAAAAACTAAACACAAGATCTGTGCTAAAACCTTAAGCGGTTAAAACATGAAGAGATGGGAGTGAGGACAGAAAATATTTTTGTAACAAGGTCGGCGAAAATCGAAATTCGCCATGCTCGACAAATTTGAACCGAATATAAAGCTTGCAATGCACGACGCTGTTACATAACTTACAACTTGAGCTATTCGCTCTGAAAATCTGCAGGGTTATTTTACTACCACTCTGTATATACTTCTAGTTTATGTTTAGCGTCGACGATATTAGTGATAGTGAGATGGAATTTGGCGATATAACGCCATGAATTCGCCATGTGTTTACTTGACATTCGTCTTGCAATTGGATAAAACATCGGAAAGACCCTGAAAAGGAATAATGATAGAGAAAACTGTACAGTCCAGATGTAATTATGTCTCGAAGCCGCAATTTTTATCTCAAACACCACGTTCAACTCTAGTGCCCTTATCGAATTCTTAAGTAGTAGCTGAAAAACAAACAACTGCTAAAAATCTGTGCCTGAACGTTTAGGTAAGTGAGATAAGCCGCTTCTGCACAGAGTTGCGGGGAAACAAAGTTCTGGTTGTGAAGGAGTTGCGACACTCCATGGCCTCCTTGAAGCATGAAGCTTGCTTTTCAGAGGAGGCCTTGCATATCGCGGCGGCGAATATAATGAAAGCAACACGCTGTCTTATGTCATACACATTTGCTGTTATCTAATTTCGGAGACAGTGCCTGCCTGCCTGCCTCCCTGCTTCTCAAAGATTCTATATCAAGTAACGAAGCGTGCGTGGGTCGATTCCGCCTATAGGGACTCCTTTGCATGCAAATACGCCAGCGTCTTCTCAAAGATGGCCGAATAAATTAATGTTAATTATCATCGGTCTTCCTTGCTTGTCTTGCAGCTTCGTGGTAAATAAAACTCAGGGCTTCTTCAATAAGTTTCTGCACTTGTCTCAGATGGCTAAAACTAATAAACTGCCAAAGTTGGAGTGTCTTGTAGCACGAGATTCTTTATGATCCAGGAATGACGGCAGCAGAATCACTGTAGACTATATTTTATCGTCGGTCAGTTTCATTTCTTAGACACTTGCCGTTTAGGTTAGCAATCCTATCGACTATACGGACATGAGTTAATGACTGAATGACAGTGAGTGACTGAGTGAATCAGTAAGTGATTGTCACTGAATAACTGGGTGTCGGTGAGTAAGTGCCAGTGAATGACTGAGTGACTGAGTTAATCAGTAAATGATTGTCAGTGAATAACTGGGTGTCAGTGAGTGAGTGAGTGAGTCAGTAAGAGATTCAGTTCAGTGAACGACTGATCGTCAGTAAGTGAGTGAGTGAGTAAGTGAATGCGAGTGAATGACTAAGTGACTGAGTGAAACAGTAAGTGATTGTCAGTGAATAACTGGGTGTCAGTGAGTAAGTGAGTGCATGAGTAAGTGCCAGTGA
Source organism: Periplaneta americana (assembly GCF_040183065.1). NCBI lineage: Eukaryota > Metazoa > Arthropoda > Insecta > Blattodea > Blattidae > Periplaneta > Periplaneta americana. The sequence continues at coordinate 35,778,140 of NC_091131.1, read as the reverse complement.
ATGACTAAATGACTGAGTTAATCAGTAAATGATTGTCACTGAATGGATGTCAGTGAGTGAGTGAGTGACAGTGAATGATTAAGTGTCTGAGTGAGTCAGTAAGTGATTGAATTCAGTGAACGACTGAGTGTCAGTGAGTGAGTGAGTTAGTGAATGACTAAGTGACTGAGTTAATCAGTAAATGATTGTCACTGAATGGATGTCAGTGAGTGAGTGAGTGACAGTGAATGATTAAGTGTCTGAGTGAGTCAGTAAGTGATTGAATTCAGTGAACGACTGAGTGTCAGTAAGTGAGTGAGTGAGTGAGTGAGTGAGTGAGTGGATCAGTCAGTGAATGACTAAGTGACTGAGTTAATCAGTAAATGATTGTCAGTGAATAACTGGATGTCAGTGAGTGAGTGCCTGTGAATGACTAAGTGACTGAATTAATCAGTAAATGATTGTCAGTGACTAACTGGGTGTCAGTGAGTAAGTGAGTGAGTGAGTGCCAGTGAATGACTAAGTGACTGAGTGAGTCAGTAAATGATTGTCAGTGAATGACTGGGTGTCAGTGAGTGAGTGAGTGAGTGAGTGACAATGAATGACTAAGTGACTGAGTCATTAAGGGCCATATTCATAGATATTCTTAGAGCGGGCTTCCGGTGGTTGATCAGCGAACTAACGTTTTTCGTATTCATAAACCAGTGTTAGCGATATGATATGATATGATATGATATGATATGATATGATATGATATGATATGATATGATATGATATGATATGATATGATATGATATGATATGATATATGATATGATATGAATCCTGTACTGGGGCTAGTTTAGCACGTTCGTAGCGCGGGCTAGCGAAATGTCTATGAATAGCACCCTAAATGACTGTCAGTCAATGACTGGGTGTCAGTGAGTGAGTGAAGTTAGTGACTAAGTGACTAAGTCAGTAAATGATTTTCAGTGAATGACTGAGTGTCAGTAAGTGAAGTGAGTGCCAGTGAATTACTAAGTGACGAGTAACGGTTGTGACAGCTTCGGGGGGGGGGGGACTGTGATGGATAATAGTGATTTGGCACAGTGCAATTTTTTTGTTCGGATGATTCTTGGAGATTTTGGGGCTCCATTTCCTGTACGTAGACTTCCAAATCGTCTGGAATTCAGTCTCATTGTCATCTACTTATCTCTGAACAAACCACGAGGAATACCAATATTCCTCATCACTAGCCGACAGATGTTTATGTTTATCGCTCTTCTGCGAAGTAAATTGGTATGTATCTGCGATGTCTTATATCAACAATAACGATTATAGGCATCCAACAAGGAAAACTCAGTGCGCAGAAACCAGCGGGCGTGACTGTCTCGCGCAGATGACGTATGCTCCCGTTCCCAGCATGCTCTCAAGCCTACTGCAGGGGGGTAAGAGGGGTATAGCATGCGAAGAGTTCGAGCTGAGTTTTGCTTGTAGGATACCTATAACACAGCGATTATACTGAAAACAAAACCAGCTCTGATCTCTGAACTGTGGGCTCGTATATTCGCCCAAGAATGTTTACGAATGATTAGTGAAGATTTTATACTGTATTTTAAAAAGTACAAAGATTGAAAATTTTCCTGTTTATTACAATGAGATTATTACTCTCCATGACGGTATTATGAATTTTAGCACGGCAGGAATTTGTGACTGATTTTGTGACTAATTTGCAAATAATTTAAAATTACATTAAAATTCTTGTCTCGAACAAACCTGATCTACGAATTCAGTCTAGTATTAGAATACATTTCTTTCCCACGAATTCACGTCTCAGCGTGTCTCAGCTCATTATGACATATTGCATCACATGGCATACAGAGAAGTATGTCTTCATTTAGCGTCCAAAGTACCACTGTTACCTTACATACTAAAATACCACTGTTGCGTTACATACCAGCAGTACGTACCTGTTCCAAAATACTAGTGTTCCATTAGATACCGGTACTAGTCGTACTACATGTTCCAATATACCACTGTGCACCTATGGAGTTATAATATACGGTACTGTTATTTCGGAACTGTTATTTGGAACCATTTTTTTCAAGAAACTGTAACAGTTGGAACTGTTACGAGAAAATAACAATTTTTCCCATCTCTAATAATAGCCAATATCTGAGAGGATAAAAAGAAAGGAGGGAGTACTTCAAGCCAAATATGCCTGAAATCGGTGCGACGGATATGACGTCAAACTATACCTTTTACGCCCCGTAATCCACCGCGAAATACCGCCAATTGCCAAATATTAAATTGCTACTATCGGTTTTGGTCATACGTAAACGGATTACAATGGATCTGGAGATAACAGGACTACTAGCAGATTATTATATCAATGTATGTTTCACTGTATATTTATTAAAAGTGTTATGGTTTGACATGGACTGAACACTTCATTTCCACATTCTTTCTCTTATCAAGAAGGATGTTGGCATTCGTTCATATGTTAAAGCATAAGGGGACATATCAAGGGACATATTCTACAGTTGAGCCGAACAGAATATTAGCTTATTTATAAAAAATAATTCCTGCTGAACTTGACTACACTTTTGAAATATTCACAACACAAAACAATTTGTAATCGTAATAATATTAACAAAACAGCTGATAAACACACCGGAAAAGGAGATGAATTATGGGTAATTTGACAGTCCCGTCGCTCTAATTTCCGGCAGCCAATCACGTTGCAGGTCGGCTACATTTAAACGTATGCGTCTTGTGGTTCGCTTATGAAGACGTTATTCATTTCTTATGGCTCGATAAACACTTAATATAATACCCCGCCATTTTCGCTCTTCCGTTGGCGTTCGCAGAAAGCACACGAAGACGTTATTTGCCGCTCAGTTATTTGCTTAATTACAGTGCGTTTGATTTATTATCATAGGAGCTACGACATGATAATGTTTAACGGTGTGGCAAATAGATTCCTCGTATGGTAGCTCGGCAACGAAAGAACAAAAATGGCGAACGATACTACCTACGTAGACTTTATAGAGCCTTCACTTCCTAAGACGTAAGCAAAGAGGAGGAGTCACGCCGGGAATAACAGCGTCGCGACTTATACAGGGACATCATTTTATTTTTACTTCAATTTGTATTGTACCTGAGTTTTTTAATGCACTTCACTCCCACCCCTTCTACTAATGAAGTTCAACCGTCTTGCACAAAGATCCAAGACCGCATATACAAAGTAGCCTTACGGTCATAGTAAACAGAGCGTTCCAAAAATATGTTCGCGTTTTCCAGTGACGAAAGAGCTTTCAATATTGAATCATTTTCGCACAGGTACTGTCGTCCATTTGCCTACGTCGTATCCCGGTTTCCCCCACCTGCTTTTATTCGCCAGCTACTGGCTGGGCTGTCGTCTTAGCTCTTTTGTGAGAACATTAATTTCTGTTAGGAATTCAATGTCTACGTAATATTATACAACTGTTTAAAATAACTTGAATAAAATGGCATCGTTAAGTAATTAACTATCACGTGATTTCCCCCCTTTCTACAATCCTGCGACATAACCACTTGGACGGACAGTAGATAGCATGTCTGAATAATTTTATCTGTGCGGGTTGGGCAGAAGTGAAGATTGAATTTACAGTACGTAAGGTACTCTTTTATAGAGTAGGTACAGAATTATTTCAACATGAGTTACTAGTACGAAGGACGAAACTGGCAATTGGAATTAGATGCAATAATCTATAGTGCGATAATATGCACAAAAGAACTGAAGCCTGTATCGAAATGAACTGTCACCATTTTCAAAAATGTGTTTAAATATCCATATTATTATTATTTTTCAATGTAACTTCATTCTCTATATTGTACGCTAATGTTCTGTAGACAGTATAATATACACTGCATAATGAATACGTCCACATGGACAGCTCAGTTCATGAGTAAAAACACTAAGTGTTAATACAGTACTGTATTTTGATTAAACAAGAACCTAATGAAAATTACCAAACTCAAAATCGCGATATTTCCTACTTTACGTAAATGGATGAACTACTTTTCTTCCCTCGTATACCTAGTAAAGTGATTTGTTTGTATATTACGCCAGTATCATCGAACTCCAGTCGTGGAAGGGTGTAGCAAACGGCGTTGATCCAAAGGTATAGCCAGGTTAATAGTAAAAATGTTAGTAAAAATAAAATGATGTCCCTGTAGTACACATTTTTGGTTCCACCGTTTCAAGGTTATGACCAGGGGTTGGCCAATATCAATATCAACGGACGAGAATCGTGCCAGGGGTACCAATATAAATTCTTCCAGAACCACACAGATCGTAACATTCAATTTCAAGTTTGTACCAACTCTCAAAGAGAAATAATACAAGTTAACTGATCAAAATGGTAAAGGTTTCTATGGGATCGCACTCGTAAGAAATTACATCCATATTATGACTTGTAAAATAGTACTGAAATTTCCTACGTAATGGAAGAGGTACGAATGTAAGAATCCGGAGTTACTCACTTGAATCATTTTGCCTCTATGCAGACCCAAGCACGCTTCCTTAACAATGAGCCGACCACAACAACCAAAACAAATGATGCATAGAAGAGCGACAGGAGAAAACAAAACAACATCGCACCCCGCAGCCATATACAATCCACAATTACCCGGCTACAAAGACAAACATAAGCATATTCCACATCTAAAGACGAACGAAATTCACGGAGATTAGAACACAATGTAATTGTTACGCTATAAGCACCTAAGATTTCTCCGACAGGCAAGTTTGAAACAAACCCTTTAAGTAAGATTGGAGAAGCCCGACAAATTAAGAGAATTGGGAACAAAACGCCAAGAAACACATATAAACACACAATGTCGCATTGTTGTGGCTATAACCGACAACTGCCAGGGCTGCCAACAATGAGACCGTGGATAAACAAAAGACTACACAATGACGCTTTGCGCGCGACAATGGCTGTACACAGAAACACGGCAGTCGGACATGCTGGACGCAAGGGGGAAGAAAGGAGTCGTGGAAGCATTGAAATTAGTGGCGAAAGGGGTCAATGACTGCACGGCACAATTTGAGCAAGTAATCCCACTTCCAAGTAATCAAGGGTTCGAGATATTAAACCGTACAAGATACACCGGCTAAAAAAAATAACTTAATTTTGTTGTGGCACAAATTAAATTTAAAATGATATTTCCGGCTATAGGCCTACATAGTGGTTCACGAATATCGTACAATATTCTAGGAACCGATTCCTGATATCATTGTGAAGATGGATGTTCCTATACACATGTGACCGATTTTTAATAGTTTTGTAAATAATCGCAGTTCTTGCTTCCGTAACACATACTGTTGTGAACTTCGCTCGAGCGTTTAGAATTAAACCTATTGTAAATAACTCACGCTAGTATCCTGCATTTTCGAACATGAGACATGCAACCAAAATATTACAAACTTCATCTTTGAAAAACCAATGCCAAAATATGTGTTAAAATCCTTAACCCTCGTCACTTACCTGGGGTCTTTTTCGACCCCAAACCAAATTGTTCTGTAAATATCTGCATGCATATATGTACTCCGAAACCTTGCAGTAATGTAGATATGCCATGTTTGATTATTTTAGTTTCCTTTAAACTTAAGTAAAATTATTTCAAAATTATATATATATATATATATATATATATATATATATATTTTTTTTTTTTTTCATTCATTCATTTAGTGTCGTGCCCAAGGGCAGGTCTTTCACTGCAAACCTAGCTTTCTCCAATCTTTCCTATTTTCTGCTTTCCTCTTTGTCTCCTCATATGATCCATATATCTAAATGTCGTCTATCATCTGATATCTTCTTCTGCCCCGAACTCTTCTCCCGTTCACCATTCCTTCTAGTGCATCCTTCAGTAGGCAGTTTCTTCTCATCCAGTGACCCAGCCAATTCCTTTTCCTCTTCCTGGTCAGTTTCAGCATCATTCTTTCTTCACCCACTCTTTCCAACAAAGCTTCATTTCTTATTCTGTCTGTTCACTTCACACGTTACATTCTTCACCATATCCACATTTCAAAATGCTTCTATTCGCTTCTTTTCACTTCGTCGTAATGTCCATATTTCTGCCTTATACAGTGCCACATTCCATACAAAGCACTTCACTAGTATATTCCTTAGTTCTTTTTCTAGAGGTCCGCAGAAGATGTTCCTTTTTCTATTAAAGGCTTTCTTTGCCATAGCTATCCTCCTTTTGACTTCCTGGCAGCAGCTCATGTTATTGCTTATAGTACACACCAAGTAGCCTATGTGGAACTGTCCATTTGCTCTACTGCCTCATTTAGAATTCGCAAGTTTGTCTTCTGTATTTTTCTTCCTATGACCATATTCTTCGTCTTATTTGGATTTATCTTCATGCCATACTGCTAACAGTTGTCATTTAGTTCCAGTAGCATATCCTTTAGTGTTTATTATTATTATTATTATTATTATTATTATTATTATTATTACCCATATTTTATAAAAAGATATCAAGAAATCAGATAGTTATTCGAATTTCATAATAAGTTCCGGTGATCAATGTTGTAAGTGAAATAGTGATATTCACATACTGTACGTCTACAATAACGAAATACTTTCGTTTATTGGACGAGTGACTCAATATTGCGAAATACCAGAATAAAATAATAAAGATAAATGTCCCTTCCATTTTTTGGCTTCTCGCTGCAATACTAAGATGTGGGTAATGATTTTGACACACGAGAAACATCAATGGGGGTCTACAAAATTCCAGAGTTTGAAATTGCATGATAACTGTAGCATGTACAGGAAAACCGATTTCAGATTTGAAATCAGCGATGAAAAATCCACAGAGACTAGAGATGAACAACGATCGAGAAAGCAAGAATAACAGCGCCCGAAAAGCCGAAAACCCGCACGACAATGTTCTATACGTCACGTCCTTGACGTAAAGACTGCTTGTGAGTGTTTCGAGACGTCGAGATTGATCACTCCCGAAGTCCCGAACGTCAAGCAGCCTTGAATCGCCACAGTTGCTTATACCTGACTGAACTTTTATCTACTTTTCCAACTGTTATATAGGTATAAATAATCGAGTAGCCTATTTGAAACATCATGTCTACCTTTCAGTGTATAACAACCCGTTCTCCAGTCTTTATTTAATTACTAGGCCCTTATTAAAAGGCTAGAAATTTTCTTTCCATATGTTTGAGGTCAAGTGTGCAATCTCAAGTAAAAAGATATTAACGTTATGTTTTATGTTTCTTAGAAATGAAAATTTATTTGAGAATTATTTTTTTCTGCTTATATAACCATAGGTAATATATAATAGAACTAGAACATTTTGATAACCAAGATACTATTCTGTTTTGTCTTTTTGTCTCATTTAAATATTTATAATTTTATTTATTTCAATGATGTATTTTATTCAAAGTTACGAAATCTTTCCACGCCGACCAAATGCTATTTCGAGAATGATGAGCGAGACTCGAAGCGCACGAGAATGACGAGACGAGACTCGAAAGACAAATGCAACGAACACAGCGAGCGAGAGCGGCAGTTAGTTTTGCTCATCTCTAATAGAAACAGTTGAACAATTTTGCAACATAAGAAGACAAGAAAAAATTTGTTTCCCAGTATAATTTAATGAATGCATAAGGGAAAGTGGTACAATAACTAGATAATAATTAGTAGCCTATACAAAATATGTAAGGAATGAATCTTCTTATTTAAAACCATCATGAATAGGCTTCTTACTCCGGCTACCTAAAGGCTGAAGTTAAAGACACATTAGGTATATAAGTACGCCAAACACAAGTAATGCAACGAATAAGGATATAAACAAACAGATCGTCACTGTGTGTTCTTGGAGTACAGTCAACTTACGACATTCTGAAGCTATATTGATAAACACATGCTTGAGCCGTGATGTTCATTTTCGTCGTGATCTTTGCAGTGAATAATAACGTCCATTAGTAAGTTACGGAACTTGAACATATGCGGATGTCACTTTAAATGATTTTATGCTCGACCATACCGAAATGTACTAATTATACACCTGGTAGTAGTCCTTTGATGCATGTCATTAAAGTACACCTACTCATTAAAGTACAGGTCTTCAGCCAATGATAACTCAGCTTACATGTGTTCAGCCAATGACAAGTCAGCTTTGTACCGTTATAAAACCGCAAGTATCGATTATTCTCGGATATGCAATCGAAAGAGAATTAGCGAAAAGTCACGGAGGCTGGAAATCCAATACTGTCGCAGAAGATTATGTTCTGTTACTATAATAATTAGCGTTAATTGTAAATAATATTCAAATAAATTCAATTTGTCATCTCGTTTTTCAATGTCGAATTCAATAATCAAGGTTATAATATTATAATATTATCAAGTTTAACGGGATTATATCAAGGTCAATGACATTATTGTTTCTCGGAAAAAATCAATACCTTCGCGTCTGCGCACATCTCACAATTCACAACCTAGAACAAGGTCACTTCCGATCTTGTCATATACAAATAAAATATATACATCTGAATACCGGTAATTTCAAGTTAGAAATATGGTCGAGCATAAAAAGTCGTATGAAACTCGCCTATAATGGTAATTAAGAAGCTCGCATGAAAATTATAAAACTCGCTTGCGCTCGTTTCATAAACATCCATACTCGCTTCTTAATTACTATCATTATAGGCTCGTTGCATAATGTACTATTATATTGCAAGAAATTCTTTCAATAGCACATGGCGTTATTGGTGCATGATGTAGTACAAGATATTCCTGTTGCCTGATATTTTATCGTGTTTCATTAGGATACTGCCTATCGTTCATCACTGAAAACCCACTAATTTTCTATGTAGGTACTTCTCCAGAAATTCCCTAAAATGTAGATTATTTAATTTATTAATTGGGATGTTGGCACTGAACATCATGGTAGGCTACACAAATCCATGCTAAACGTCGAGTTATATCTTCATAATTTTCAGATTTTGATGGTGCTGATTTTTTAGATTACGTTCAACACACTTTCTGTGCCTTTTGGTATTGCAATGTCTTTCAGTGCACTATTTTTGTCACTTTTACGTTTATTTTACACAGTTTTATATATAATGTTGTCTATATTGACAGTGAAAATATTAGTTCAAAATATATTCTCAATAATACAATATTACACTCTTGAGCGTCTTACCTAAGGCATTTTACCTCTGCAATGAACCTTCAATCAGCCACAAAGATGTAGTTATTTAAATAATACGACTATTAAGAGCAGTGATCGATAAGACTACTCACTATGACTGCGTCCCGGTTTTGTATTTGTAGAGCGCCGAGCCACTGTATAAGCTGCAACGTGCATAGCACCTATGGAGGGAGGCGGACACCCGAAGGGGAATTGAAGCAACTGTCTGACATTAACGGTTTTTCATTTTCCTTACATCAGGCTCTTAAATAAAATTATATATACAGTACAAGGTTACAAACTAATGTTTAGTATGTGTAACGAAGAAAGAAATGAACAAGAAAACATAGGACACAATATCACAACCTAAAATTAATTGTCTTCAGAATGTCTCTGCAACAGAGTTTCAAAATCACGAATTATGTCACTTACTGTCAGTCGTAGTTGATCACGAAGGTATTTGTCTGTCAGTCGTGATCTAAATTTGATTTTTACTATTTTCATTGTTGAAAATAATTTTTCACAAACGTAAGTTGCAGCGAACATGGCTTCAACAGAGCAAGCGAAAGAACGAAGCTTCAAATATTTATTTTTTTGCCAAAGATTTGAAAAGTTCAACATTTGTCAAGTCCTTACATCTAGCTTTCATTAAACATCACATTGTAAATATGTGAATTTATATTGAAGATTTAACCGCATTATTCGTACATCTGCTGAAAAAGGATCGACGTACAGCGATGATGATGATGATGATGATGATAATAATAATAATAATAATAATAATAATAATAATAATAATAATAATTATAATTATAATAACAACGCTTAACCTTTTAATGTTTCATCAGCAACATGTAGTAACTTATAATGCCGTTTTATGTTATACAACCGTTTTTCTAGTAATATTTGTGAACAAAACATACATTTAATGTTCTCATCATATTGTCAGCAAAAAATGCATCCTCCCATCCTACTTGAAACTTTCGTTTTTATAGAGGTACATGGTTTCGAAAGAGATATTGCGACGATACGCCACTCGCAGGCCAGAGACAAATATACATGGAACGGAGTTTGACTCCAGTGAGTGAGAGGGTGGGGGTTGTAGGTAGGAAGCAAGGGAAATGCACTGCGAGCCACAATGTGCTCGTGAGTCGCATTTTCGCCGCGGCTGTTCTAGAGGAAGAGGGAAGAGGATGCGTAACTATTTTGTATACGAACGTACCTGTATCAGCACTGCGACGTCATATATACTTCGAATCAAGCAACTTCATTCCAGTTTGTTTATAGGTAGATGAAATACGGAACCCAATTATGAACGTATATTTTAATATAAATCTAGAAAATCAAATAGTAAACAAAATAAAATAAACCAAATTAAGAGGTGACAGAGAAAGGAGAAGAAGAAAAATATAAATGTGACTCATGTTGAAGAAGAAGAATAAAATATTAATCATGACAAAGAAGAATAACTCGAATGTTAGAAAAATTAAAAGCAAGAATTATTGAATTGCAGAATTGAATTGACGATAGAGACAGGAGAAATGGAGTGGGAAAGTATACTAAAAATCTTGATAAGGATCAGAGAATCATACGTAAAAATATACTAATTTCAAAAGGAGAAAAAACAGGGCTATTTCAGAAAGGGAAGTAGGCTACACGATTGTGAGAACAACAATAATTGTAGAGAGTGAAATAAGTTCAGAAACGCATATAATAAATTAATACTAGCGGCTTGTGCAGAAATGCTGCTGCAAACTAAGTTCGTTAGACATTCAAATACAAATTTTTCAGATTTATTTTCAATGAAGAATACTTGTCTTTTTGATAGTTATTTGCTTCCATAATAATGAAACATACTCCCTCTTAATGGATTTTTTTAGGCCAAATACTTTTTCTGGAACCTATCCAACTTCAGTTTTTGAGTTTCAACGCGAAAACGCAAGTATCAATGTCAGGGCGATAGCAGTAGCTATTTCAGGTCATTGTGGATTGTAGGCAAAAGTTAAAAAAATGTCAGGTTTGCTAAGCTTTCGAACAATAGCATTTTTGTATAGCTGCTGCATGTAGAACTTGAAATGTAGAGCGTAAAATCATTTTAACCTACTAAGAGATCTTGCTGAAATGATCTGGAGTCTACAAAAGTTTCTAGGCCTCTTATTTTATCAGTAAGTAATACCATTTTATCTTTTCTTAGGAACTGTAATTTTGCATTCTCTCGAGTCAATACTGAAGGCAATGACACATATCAATATCTACACTACACCGCCATTACTTACTTACTGGCTTTTAAGGAACCCGGAAGTTCATTGCCGCCCTCACATAAGCCCGCCATTGGTCCCTATCCTGAGCTACACCGCCATTAAGTATATGAAAAAGACCCAACCCCTCTGCTTTAATTAGTATAAAATATTTGATTTTTAATAACAATATTATTATCTTACTTAAGTTTTGTAGTTATACTACTAGGTTCAAAAAGTTCCCGGAATTTTACTACCATTTTTCGTATTAATATATAACAAGGGATATTATACATTTGTTTTGTTGGTAACATTCATGATGTCATTTCCTTAAAGTTTGTTGATAATGACGATTGTTGGTTTTGAGTTGTAGGCAATTGTTTATCATAGTATTTTGTTTGTTCGTCGCTTTTTGTAATTATGTCCACAGAGCAACGTACAAACATCAAGTTCTGTGTTTTGTTACACAAAACTCCTGCAGAGACATTAAGATTGTTGGAAGAAGCATATGGCGAAGCAGCAAAGAAAAAAACTCAAGTGTATGCCTGGCATAAACGCTTTTCTGGTGGCCGCGATACGAACGCAGCGGCCGACCAACAACTACAACAAATGAAGCAATCGCTCAGCATGTGCGTAATGTTGTGAGGGACGACCGACGTAAAACCATAAAAGAGATAGCAGCAGAGGTCGGAATATCAGTCGGAAGTGTACACAATGTTCTTCACAAGCATCTCAACATGCATTACGTGTCTCAGAAGTTAGTTCGAAAATGTCGGCAGAACAGAAAGAAACAAGAATGACTCTTGCTGGGGACATGATCAGTATGGCTGATGAAGATGGTGATTTCTTAAACAAATTATTGCTGGTAATGAAACTTGGTGCTACTTGTACGACCCAGTCCCTAAACGACAGTCATCTGAGTGGAAATCGAAAACATCTCCTCGGATGCAAAAATTTCCTAGGGACACTTCCAAAGGCAAAGTTATGTTGGAAGTTTTCTTCGACTCTCAGGGTCTCATCTAACATGAGTTCATTCCAGAAGGTCGTACTGTAACGAAAGAATTGTACGTAGAAATCCTGCGTCGCCTCCGGGACGCAGTGAGAAGGAAACGTCCAGAAAAGTGGGTAGAAATCAATTGGTTCCTTATGCGTGACAATGCACCTGCTCATCGCGCAATTATTGTAAAGAATTTTCTTGCCAGGCACAACATAACTGCTTTGGATCATCCACCATACTCTCCTGATCTCTCACCACCTGATTACTTTCTGTTTCCCCGTCTGAAAAGTCATCTGAAAGGACGGAGATTCAATGCTGAAGAGGTTATCGCAAACGCGACGAGAGCACTAAGACGGGTTTCACAAAATGGCTTCCTGGCCTGCTTCCAGGAACTCTACACGCGTTGGCAAAAGTGTGTTGTTGCGGAAGGCAACTATTTTGAAGGGAATGCTATAGAATAGTGTTTAAGGTACGTTGTTTCTATGATACTAGCAAATTCCGGGAACTTTTTGAACCTAGTAGTATATAGCAGCCACTCAGTAAATTATAGAAATTAAGATCTAAATTAAGATATTCTCTACATTTACTTACATAACCTCAAAACGTTTCACTTTCATGTCATCAATATAGTATCAATATCATGTACAATTAATGAAGAATAGACGCATCATGATATTAAATATAATAATATTTAATTTCTAATGGTAATAATTTCATCAAACCACCTCAATTTTCGTAGATTTGAATATCCAATACACAGCTGTACTCAGAAAATTATTATACACTGCAGAATCAGATTTTAATAACAAATTGAATTGAGCTCTAAATATGTCGGCAATCCTGCAGGTCATGGCCTTCGTGTAATAGCCTATTGTTTATTGTAGTGTGTGTTTTGTTCGGAAATTCAATCAAGTCGGCCGTGATTCATTAAAATTAGTTCTCAAAACTGACAACAGATGGATTTTGGAAAATAGGAAAATTATGTAGGAAAATTGACATTTCACTGAAAACTACTACTTTTCCGAAAAACTTTGGATGCCAGGCATGAAAATGAGGGGTCACTCATTAAAATCCGTTCAGCCGTTTTCCCGTAATTTCCATTACCAGTTCAAATTATATATATATATATATATATATATATATATATATAGATAGATAGATTTTTTACATTATCACGGTCACTCTCTACATTAAAAAATAAACGAACAATAGAAGAAAATAAAATGGATAATTTAAAAACAGCAAACACCGGGCAACGAAGCCAGCACTGCTACGTAATTGCAATACGTACACTTCTCCAGACTTGCAGTAAACATCGTCTTCCTACATAAATGGGCTCGGAATATGGTATTTTGTGCGAATAAAACTGTTGCCCCTACTAAGAATCGAAGTCCTGTTGTCTATGTAAAAAAAAGTACGGGAGGTGATCAAGATATACAACGCGGGGAATGTGGGGACAATGCTGGTTGCATGTCAAGCAGGAGTGCAGCTGAAATCTCGACTCTCCTCCGGTATGTAAAGTGCGCGGCCACCAGACTCCGTGCAACACGGGCTTAAGTGCTGACACAGTAGGAATGTACTACTCACGACCACAACGGACTCTCAACGGAAATATCGCAAAGCGCGATCATTTTTCCGTAGCTTAACAGAACTAAACAACTTTTGCTTATGTAATTACGAATATTTCTCGACCATAAGTCAAAAAATAATAATATCATGGCAAGAACATGAATTTAAAAGCGATAATTAAATAATTACACAGCCACCGACGTAGCTCTGTCGGCTAAGGGTACGTACACGTTGGAGCGACGATAAACGATAAAAGAAGCAGCGATGCTATATCAGAGAGAATTGAAGCATGCATTGTCATTGAGGTGTGCATATTGAAGTAACGATAAAAGCGAAGATGCACGATAAAAGCGACGAAAAAGAAGAGTTCCATTTCTTCGCTCTTGTCGTTCATTATGATCTCTGATTAAGATAATATTAATCTGTATAATTACCGGTGGTTATCAATATATCCGAATATTAATCGGTTTATTATTATTTCGGCATATTAAATTAATTATTGTAGATATTGGCAAATTAATCAGTTGTGTAATTATTCGTCATAAGTTATGTGATCACAAGAACCAATCACAACACAACGAATTTATACTATCTTTGGGATAAGAAACGGGTTTAATTTTGTACGTATTTAAGTTACATTAACTTTGAACTTAGCAGCTGATATTTCCTATATATCTTCTTTCATTAAGTGGATGTACAGAATATCTTCTACTGATAAATCAAATCAAAATATTCGCTTCCCGCGTTGTCGTTGCTCCGATATGAACACTTGATTCTTTGATAATACCAAAGCCTCGCTAGGTCGTTTCTTTTATCGTTTATCGTGTACGTACCCTTAGGCGCTTGCCTGTCGATCCGGAGTTGCGTTAGGGCGCGGGTTTCGCTCCCCGCTTGGGTTTTTTCGGAGGTTTTCCCCAACCGTAAGGCAAATGTCAGATAATATATGGTGAATCCTCGACCTCATCTCGCCGAATACCATCTCACTATCACCAATCCCATCGACGCTAAATAACCTCGTATTTGATACAACCAGTGGCGTATACTGGTTAAAGGTTTTGGGCTACTGCTGACCCTATTATTACACAAAATATATCTAACAATTACTTTAATTTTAATTACTATGGTAAAACTAATAATACAAAATTATTACATATGTTATATTATAAACTTTTTCTTTTGTAATTTCCTTGGGCTACCGCCGGTAGCCCGCAAAATACGCCCCTGGATACAACGTCGTTAAATAACCAAGTACAAAAATAATCACAGACACACTGCATTGCAATGCACTCATTCGCATGCTGAAGAAAATAGGTGTGGATTGAAAAGAGTGGAAGCTGTCCTGTGACCTTTATAAACAACGAGTCAAAGTCAGGACAGGAGAATAAATATCAGGAGGAAGTGAAATAAGGAGAGGAATACAAGGATGTTCTTTATCATCTACCCTGTTCAACATCTGCTTGGAGGACTTAGTAAAGACCTGTTTCCAGAACATGGGAGGGATGATAGTAGGAGGAAGGAAAATAAAGTGCATAAGATTTGCTGATGATTTTTTTAATTGGGTTATTTTACGACGCTGTATCAACATCTGAATGAAATGAAGGTGATAAAGCCGATGAAATGAGTCCGGGGTCCAGCACCGAAAGTTACCCAGCATTTCCTCTTATTGGGTTGTTGGGTTGAGGGAAAACCCCGGAAAAAAACCTCAACCAGGTAACTTGCCCCGACCGGGATTCGAACCCGAGCCACCTGGTTTCGCGGCCAGACGCGCTGACCGTTACTCCACAGGTGTGGGCTTTGCTGATGATATGGCATTGTTAGCAGAAGAGAAGACGATACTAAAGTTTATGCTACTGGAGCCAAATGACAGCTGTGAGCAGTATGGGACGAAGATAAATGCAAACAATACGAAGACGATGGTTATCAGGAGAAAAATAAAGAAAGTTTTATTTTATTGGGTTATTTTACGACGCTGTATCAACATCTCTGGTTATTTAGAGTCTGAATGAAATGAAGGTGATAATGCCGGTGAAATAAGTCCGGGCTCCAGCACCGAAAGTTACACAGCATTTGCTCGTATTGGGTTGAGGGAAAACCCCGGAAAAAACCTCAACCAGGTAACTTGCCGCGACCGGGATTCGAACCCGGGCCACCTGGTTTCGCGGCCAGACGCGCTGACCGTTACTCCACAGGTGTGGACAATAAAAGGTAAACGTGCGAATTCTAAATGAGGCAGTAGAGCAAGTGGACAGCTTCAAATGCTTGGGGTGTAGCTACTAAAAGTAGCAACATGAACTCCTGCCAGCAAGTCAAAAAGAGGATAGCAATGGCAAAGGTAGCTATTAATATAAAATGGAACGTCTTCTGCAGACCTCTTGAAAAAGAACTAAGGAAGAGAACTGTGAAGTGCTTTGTGTAAAGGGTGATATTATGGTGCAGAAACATGGACATTACGACGAAGTGAAGAGAAGCAACTAGAAGCATTTGAAATGAGGATGTGGAGAAGATAGGAGCTTGTGAAATGGACAGAAAGAATAAGAAATGAAGCTACGTTGGAAAGAGTGGGTGAAGAAAAAATGATGCTGAAAGAGATTACGAAGAGATAAATTAATTGGTTGGATCACTGGTCGAGAAGAAACTGCCTACTGAAGAATGCACTGGAAGGAATGGTGAACGGGAGAAGAGTTCGGGGCAGAAGAAGATATCAAATGATAGACGACATTAAGATACAATATATTGATCATATGCGGAGACTAAGAGGAAAGCAGAAAATAGGAAAGGTTGGAGAATGCTAAGTTTGTAATGAAAGACCTGCTCTTGAATTAAAATTATTATAACGAGATTATCTAGGAGGTTATGATCGTAATTATTACGATTATTTCACAAATAAAATGAAAATAAAAATAATATATCCATAAAACGAGTTTAGAAAATATTAAAGAACCATAAAAATCTTCAAATTCACAGTTATTAATGTGTCGTCAGGCATCGTGATATTATTTGTGATGATTGAACAGATGAAGATCGATTACTGCAATTCAATTCACGCAGTGATGCCAGCTGATAAAAATGAAATACTGAATGCGAAACGATAAAAATTGCACGTTGTGCGTTTTCCTCTCTCTCTCTCTCTCTCTCTCTCTCTCTCTCTCTCTCTCTCTCTCTCTCTCTCTCTCTCTGTTAAGTTTATTTACAACAAGATTTAACCTAATATTATGTGGTCATATCGCGTGTTTAGGATCTGGGTATTATTGTTGAGTTCCTGCTTCTATTGTCGGTGATAGAATTATTAACGTTGGACGTTCTTGTAACAGACATGTTAAAACCTAATCTTAATTCGACAGTGTATTCATTCAGTTGATTAAAAATTTAACATACAAAGACAATATAATAATTATTATTACAGTATTACAACACACATTGAAAATCATGTTTGAACCATACATGTTTCAGGACGTGCGGTCCTATTTTCAGTGGTCATCTTACTGTTACTAAAATTACAATGTTGAAATTGAAGTTTAATGATGTGTTTAAAATTGAAAACGGCCATAGCACAGAAGGAATACTTACGACTAATCAGCTGATGTTCGCTGAGATGCGACGCCGGTGTAGGTAGGTTGACTGAATGCGGTTTGTGTTATGACTACGCTGGTCAAATTGAAAAGCAATACACAGATCAATGAGAATGTTATTGTCAATTGGAGCTTCATCATTTAAATTATTTTTACTTGCAATTCTGTCTTTATAAATTTCTGTGGATTCTAGAATGTTTAAAGTTTGACCTTTACTTTGTACCTGCAGGATAGTCATATCTGATTCTAAAGAATGACGAGTTTATAACAGAAAAGGGTGAAGTGGATGTGTCTGGTCCAGAGACGGCTAAGGAAAGGACGACTAAGGACTTAGTAAATAAATTGAAATATGAATTAGAGGAGTGTAATAGGAAGTTAAATAAGACGATAGAGGTAGTAAAATAGGTAAGGAGTATGGTGGAGGAGGCTAGCTAGGATAGTGAAGTATAATATGTAGAAAATTAGTGAGATCTGAAAATGAAATATACACAAGAAACAGACATAATAACGAACTTATTGGACAATGGGGCAGTATGTTTTAGTAACAAGTATTATTAGAAACAGTGTGTGTTCGTTATAAGTGTACTGAAAATCAAGAACAGAGTCGTAAAAGTGTCAATTTTGAATGATCTAAATTAAGTTGTTAGGTTTTAAAGGTGGAATACTGATCAATTTAAATGGGGTCGAAAGTTAAATTAGTAGAGCGTCTACGAAAGGTATATCTGTAATTAATGTAATTGTGGCACCGGATACAAAAATTGTAAGGTCCTCATTACATGGATGTAAATGTTGACATCAAATATATATCATAATATCATATCTGATTCTACATTCGTAAAGAAATATTGGTTGTTATAAATGTGTTCGCTGGTTGAACCCTGTTACTGTGTGAAATTTGTCTGTGTTATTTATATCTTGTAACAAATGTTCTGCCAGTTTGACCTATATATGTTTATTTCGCAATCAGGAAATTGACATTTTAATTTATTTATACATACACGCCGGAAGTATTGAATCTATTAAAGTTCTGGTCCAAAATACTATATACTCTTTTTCCAATATATTATCTGATCTGTACGCTATATTATATTTAAATTTATTAAACGTATTTGTAATCATATAAGTTGCAATAAGTGAACGTAATATTTTTTGCTTTCTTTTGTTTGAGATAGTGTGCTATTGTCTTTAATGAATTTCTTTTTTCTTTCCTCGCTGTTATTTATACTCGCTGTAACATCTTTGGTTGAAATCCGAAGGCCTGTGTGCTATTGTTGAGACTGGTTCTATTGTTGTGAACTAGATGGCGACTATATGTATTAGGCCTACTGATTTGTTATGAATATGATTTCGGTGATGTTGTGGCCCGAATTTCCTGGCATTTGCCTTACGGTTGAGGAAAAACCCTGAAAAACCTCAACCAGGAAATTCAACTCGACCGGGAGTCGATCCCGGGCCCTCTGCGTAAGAGACCAGCATGCTGACCCCTATACCACATAGGTGGTAGAATTTCTTTTGTTTTTTTCGTTTTATTAAATTATCTATTTTTTTTTTGTATCTATTTTCGGAATCAATTGTGTAAATAATTCCTAATTCACTATAGCAGTCCTGTTTTTTTTTTTTTCATGGGAATGTTTACAAGTCTATTTACTAGGCTATTAAGGCAGCTTTTTTTATATTGAAATGGGTGGTTCGGATCCGAGAGAATTAAATGTGTTGTTTGTGTTGGTTTTCTAAAAATTTTGAAATGAAAATACTTATTAATTAAATTTTTCCACTATGATGTGTACGAAATTTAATTTGTTACCATTTTCATCTTATTTCGTGAAAGACATTTTGGAATTGATGTTGTTGATATTCTTTACGGGTTCTATTCTTAGACATTCTTAGCGCGGGCTTCCGGTGGATGATCAGGGAATTAACGTTTATCGTATTCATAAACCAGTGTTAACGATGCGATATGTCATGATTCCTATACAAGTAATCACTCGATACCCGGGGCTAGTTTAGAACGCTCGTAGCGCGGGCTAGCGAAATGTCTATGAATAGCACCCTAAAAGATTATCTGAAGTAGTATCATGGTATAATGATCAAAGTGTCATCTACATATCTTATCCATTTACTGATATGATGTTTGTTTTGTTCAACAAAAAATAAGTATTCGTAAGTATTCATTCAGTACTATGGCTGTTTTCAATTTTAAACACATCATTAAACTTCAATTTTTCAACATTGTAATTTTTAGTAACATTAAATCAAGAGATTATTCTAGAGATGATCACTGAAGATAGGACCTCAAGTCATGAAACATTTATGGTTCAAACATGATTTTCAATGTGTGTTTTAATACTATAATAATTATTTGGAAAACTCGGCTAATTCCGCAGTACGGGTAATTTCGCAGCAGTGCATATATGATTTTACTGCGACTTTACAATAGCGTGAACGTAAGTTTTGAGAGGCTGTCAACAAGAGGCATGTCCTCTGCACTGCTATAGAAAAAAAAAACTCAAGGATATTGGACGTCACCTCTGTCGGCAATACAGTGAAACATCGAAAGTTGGCTGTTTTTCGTGTTTTGCTACACAGCTGTGAAGAAAGTGAGCATTGTTCTTTTATGTTACTTTCATAATGTGTTTCATAATTATTTACTACTGCGGAATTAGCCAAGTCCTATTGCGGATTTATCCGCACTGTTGCGGAATTACCCGAGTTGTTCTTTTCCAACTGTAATGTATGTACAACTAAATATATTTGCATTTTAATAGGTCTCTTTATCTCATTTGGTAATGAAAGGTTTCGTCCATGTCTACATACCTTGATAATATTTTTCAATAAACATTGTGATAAAAATATGATAGATTTACTTCTTAATATTGCGGAATTAACCGAGTCTCCCCTATCGTCTTTGTATATTAAATTTTTAATCGACAGAATTATTATTAAGGTAAGCATCACAGTTAGGCTAACAATTGATATCTCTTCTTTCCACATATATTAAAAACCCGGTATATCTTCGCTGTACTGGAACTCTTGGAAGCGGCCATCTTGTATGAATTGAAAGTAAACATGTTGGTTGCTATAGTAACCATCATGCTCTATCGTTTGCTACCCGTTGCTTATACGCCGTTCTCATTTGCGTTGCATGTGACTGGACGTTGAGAATTTCTTCACATCACTCAACTTCACTCTGGAATTTTTTTTTTTTTTTTTAACTTATCCGTTGCTGATTATTGCTCAATTGAGATTGTACCCTTGTTAGTTATGAATCTTTTGACACCACTATAGACGTTCTATCGCTTCTTGATCTCGAATTACATTGTCTCGGCCGCCACGTAACCCGCCAATTCTTATCTCAAATTTGCTCCCCCCCCCCGTCATGCGATCTTAAGACGTCACTCGTTCTAACTCAAGGTCATGTCGAATACATCAATCCTTCTTCGGTCGATCGCCGTGTACTTCATTGGAAAATGCCGTGTACTTCATTGGAAAATGCCGTGTAGTTTAGAACTTATAGGCGCGACAATACTCGCTTCAAAATGTGTCGGTTGACTTTCTAGGACGACATCCTAGTACTGGACCGAACTTACAGACGGATTCAAGTCAGAAGTGTAGGCCTAATATCATTGTGATCTTTTGTCTACGGGCTTTGAGAAAAGTAGCAGTTTTAGTTGAATTTTGGAATGCGTATTCCGAAAGAGAGATAAATTATTCTCTATTAGTTTTCCTATCAATATGGACAAAAATCATGATCCTACTCGCAATAGTTACCGAATAAGAGGTTATTAAACATTTTTTTCTGAAAAAAAAAAAAGACTATTAACTTTCCACTAATGTGATAAGAGTATTAGGCTTACAGTTTTTTGTTACATATTACATGAGAGCTATTCCCTCTGAAAAGCTGCAAGGCTATTTCACTTACACCCTGTATACAGTATATATATATATATATATATATATATATATATATATATATATATACAGAGTGAACCGTAAATAATGTCCTTATTTTCAGAGGGTTATTCCTTGAGATATTTCAAACAAAAAAATTTAATACGATTTTGCTCGTTTTTGCTTCCTTTTCGAAATAAAAATTATTTTATATGAAACATTTTGCAGCTTGTTTTTCCAAAGCCCTTGATTTAATTCCAAATATACTCAGTTAATTTAAGACAGCAGTGTATTATTATAATAAATTACTGTAAGAATTTTAATTCTATCGTTTAAATGTGCAGAAATTTGATCCGAACAAATGTAACTTTTTGTTCTAAAAAGGAATTTTAAAATGTTACACTTCTTCCTATCAAATTTCTGCACATTTAAAGAACAAAGTTAAAATTCTTTCAACCATTTATTATCATAATACACTGCTCCCTCAAACTGACTGAGTGTATTGAGAATTAAATCTGAATCTAATAACATATTTTCTAAATCTCAATATGGATTCAGATCTAATTCTAACATAACCAAAGCTGTTATTAGTTTTATTAGTTATATTTTAGAAGCTCTTGAGGACCATAAACTTAGTTCTGCTACATTTTGTGATTTAAGTAAGGCCTTCGACTGTGTTTCGCATGATGTTATATTAGAAAAATTACAATATTATGGTATTAGAGGTAATGAATTAAAATTATTTGTGTCTTATTTTAGTAACCGTTAGCAGTGTGTCTTCATTGATGGCAATAAATCGAAGCTCATGAATGTAAAATATGGTGTGCCTCAAGGATCAGTGTTGGGTTCTATTTTATTTTTAATAATGGTTAATGATTTGATGTGCAATGTCTCTGCATATTCTGTGGTATTCGCTGATGACGCCACTTTCTTGACAAGTCATAGTGATATTAATGAATTGAAAACTCTTACTAATTCCGTTTTTAATAAAGCCAAGAAATGGTTTAGTTCTAATAAATTTCTTCTAAATGAAAGTAAAACTGCATCTTTGTTATTTAGTAGTACAGTCATGGAAAAAAAAAATAATTTTAAACTTCTTGGTATTACTGTGGACAGCACACTTACTTGGGCAGACCATGTTGATTCTGTTTGTAAAAAATTGTCAAGAGTAATATTTCTTCTGCGAAATTTGAAAGTGTATGTTCCGAATAATTCCATTAGAGTTGTCTATTTTTCGTATTTTCATAGTGTACTTTCTTACGGACTACTTTTGTGAGGTAATAATTCTCATACCAATAAGGTACTTATGCTACAAAAATAAGCTATTAGAATTATAACTAATTCATCAATGAAGGCACACTGCAGACCGTTATTTGTAAATGAAAAAAATATGACTGTAATATCACTGTATATTTATCAAGCCCTAAATTTCGTCAAAGAAAATTCACAAATGTTGACACATAGGAATGATGTTCATATATACAACACCAGAAACCGTGACCTTTTTGACATACCTAAGTGTAGGCTAAATAAAACAATGAATAATTATTTTATTATGTCTTTAAAAATAGCAAATAAATTCCCGAGATATCTTTTCAATCTGGAAAGTAGTCTTTTAACAGACTTCTCTCTGTTTGGTTAATCAACAAACCATTTTATGAAATTAATGAGTTTCTTAATGAGAATGATGTTGAGAGGTTTTGAATTAATTTTATTGTTCTGTTGTTTACTTTTTATTATTGACTTCGTCAATTGCACAATTTTGTGTGCTCTGACTGTACAACACTGAACACTGAATATACTGAATATACTTTCCTGAAACACGCTACAAAATATTTAATTTAAAAAAATATATCTCGAAAGGGAAGTAAAAACGAACAAAATTGTATTAAAATTTTTCGTTTAAAATATCTCGAAGAATAACCCCCTGAAATTAATGACATTATTTACGGCTCACTCTAGGGCTCACGATAAGCATTATAAGGCAATGAACCCAGTTACAACATCTTACGACATAATCCGTTTAAATGGTGCAAGCCATTTTGTAACTGCTGATTTTAACCATTACCTTTATCTATCTATACTGATAACTATTCTCAAGAGATAATCATTTAACCTATCTCTGTTGGTAGTTGTAACATATGTCGTTGTTGCCCGTAACTCGTTCGTGTGTGCGTGCGCGTCCGACGTACAGTCGGTGTTGGTTATTATAGGCCAGCTTGTCCCAGATACGACGACACATTCCATACTTCCGTGTTAACTGCACCCAAGAATCCCAGCCCCGTGTTCCTGAATTCTTGTTTGTGAATACTTTCTCAGAAAGCACAAAAATAACAAACCCTCTCTATGGTATTAATAGCTTTATAATCTTAGGTATAAATTCTTTTTATATTCATGTGGGTGAGATTTTAAAAGCATGGACAATTTAATAATGTACCAAAATATCGGACTGAAAGGAATTTGTTTCACTTATTGACTTATTTATCTTCTATTTACTTAGGCCTATTTGTATACCTGTTTAAATATTTACTTACACATATATACTGTATATAATATTATAATATATTACTTACTTACTTACTTACTGACTTTTAAAGAACCCGGAGGTTCATTGCCGCCCTCACATAACCCCGCCATTGGTCCCTATCCTGAGCAAGATTAATCCAATCTCTATCATCATATCCCACCTCCCTCAAATCCATTTTAATATTATCTTCCCATCTACGTCTCGGCCTCCCTAAAGATCTTTTTCCCTCCGGCCTCCCAACCAACACACTAGATGCATTTCTGGATTCGCCCATACGTGCTACATGCCCTGCCCATCTCAAACGTCTGGATTTAATGTTCCTAATTATGTCAGGTGAAGAATACAATGCGTGCAGTTCTGTGTTGTGTAACTTTCTCCATTCTCCTGTAACTTCCTCCCTCTTAGCCCCAAATATTTTCCTAACCACCTTATTCTCAAACACCCTTAACCTATGTTCCTCTATCAAAGTGAGAGTCCAAGTTTCACAACAACCGGCAATATAACTGCTTTATAAATTCTAACTTTAGATTTTTTGACAGCAGACTGGATAACAAAAGCTTCTCAATCGAATAATAACAGGTATTTCCCATATTTTTCTGTGTTTAATTTCCTCCCAAGTTTAATTTATATTTGTTACTGTTGCTCCCAGGTATTTCAATTTTTTCATCTCTTCAAAAGATAAATTTCCAATTTTTGTATTTCCATTTCGTACAATATTCTCGTCACGAGACATAATCATATACTTTGTCTTTTCGGGATTTACTTCCAAACCTATCTCTTTACTTGCCTCCAGTAAAATTCCCGTGTTTTCCCTAATCGTTTGTGGATTTACTCCTAATATATTCACGTCATACGCATAGAGAAGCAGCTGATGTAACCCGTTCAATTACAAACCCTCTCTGTTATATTATATTAATATTTATTACCATCATACTGCTTTCAGGAAGTGGTTTCCCTCACATATCTGCATACGGACCACCACTACACTTGGCTGCATTCAATTATATATCCTAAAATATTTCTCCTAGGTCTATCATTTATATCTTCCCATAGTATCTTTCCAATTACATAAAGTTAAACCCTATTTCTGTCTATTTCTTCCTCCATCCTTTATGTTATACAGTATTTTTAACTCTTCACCTACTTCATCTTCCCTCAATCCCATTCCCGAATACTATGCAATAATGTGTATCTTACTCTTGTTTACGAACTTTCTCGGCTACAATCTACTCATCCATCTTTACAATCAATGTCATCTTTCATTGCTATTATCCTTAATTTTCTGTGTATCTTTGTTTGCACGTCCTTGTTTCTTTAACTAGCCTATCATATTTCTCGTTGAACGTTTTTACAAGTTTCCTCTAGCTTTTCGCACATATTCAGTAAGCTATCAATATCTTCCACGATGCTGGACTTGGGTCATATTATATTATACATTAATTAACTTACTTATTTCTTTATATTTAGGCTTACGTATCTCAATATTTATTATTTATTTGTTTAAAATTAACTCATTCATTTTATTTTTTAAATTTAATTATCTATTTGTTTATTTACTTATTTGTTTATTTATTATTTATTTATTGATTTACTTATTTATTCATCTATTTACTTATTTATTTTA
This sequence comes from Periplaneta americana, assembly GCF_040183065.1. Taxonomy (NCBI): domain Eukaryota; kingdom Metazoa; phylum Arthropoda; class Insecta; order Blattodea; family Blattidae; genus Periplaneta; species Periplaneta americana. Next base: position 35,752,568 of record NC_091131.1, on the reverse strand, counting down.
TTATTTATTTATTTCTGCTTTCATTTACTTATTTATTTACTTATTTATTTATTTACTTACTTATTTATGTATTTATTTAATTACATAAATATTTATTTCTTTACTTAATTATTCATTTATATACTCATTTATTTACTTGCTTATTTACTTAACCCGGCGGGTCTGTCGGATCCAATCTAGATATTTAAAAAATTGATGATTTTAAGGTTATTATACAGTTCTTTAGGTAAATGGGAGTTTCACTATGCTTTTACATAGTAACGTAGAACATGCAAACCATTTGCTCTGGGTCTCAGAGACCCAGCGCGAGTTCTGTAGGTTTAATTATGTATTTATTTACTTACTGGTGCTATTCGACAGAAGTAGGCTACGTGTCGGCACCGGGTTTCCCCTTCTCCCTTCCTCAACATCACCCCATTATCCTCACCGATTCCCTACGCTACATTTACACTCTTCCTAGTACACGACATAACTCTTCACAGCTGATATTACATCATGAATAACGTGGCAGGTCGAAGTGGTATGCAACTTGAAAATGAGTCGCAGTCCTGCCATCTATCCAAAGTATACGGAACCCGAATCACGCAAATGAAGTGGATAGGCATTAGATACGTACATATACACAAATACTTAAATATTTATTTTTATATACGGTATTTATTTATTTAATTTCTTCCTTTAACCACTACAGGTTGCCATCGACAAATAGTACCGTGAAACAATAGAGTAAATGCCTTGAGGCTTAGTGATATATTGTTGTTAGAGTGAAAAATAATAACAATTTGAATTATATTGAAACACGTGATATTAAACGAAGTAACGTCAAGGAGATGCGAATTAGTCATGGTCCATATGTATGATGCCTGAAAATAGCTATTGAGCCTTTGAGTGCTGCAATTGTTAGATCTCTTAAAATATTTTTATGCAGGCCCAGGCCAAAAGATTTACAGAAGTTGACTAGGAACCGGGGTATGGTCCCACGGGCTCCTATGATTAGTACCGTAATGACGATGGATTCCAGTTCGTTACTTACTGTTCTATTTATTTATTTATTTACTTATTTACTTATTTATTTATTTATTTATTCAAATTTTATTACTCACGAATTGTATTTAAATATTTAAATGTTTGTTCAGTCATACGATCACCGTTTATTTCTTCAGTTTACTTGTTTATTTAATGGAACATGAATTTAATTATTAATTTATTAACTGACTGATTTATGTATCTACATATTTGTTTAACGGCAAGTCTTTGGTAACTTCCCTTGCTTAAATTATTTTTCCTATATTTTCGTTAGAATAAAAAATATTACTGGAATCAGGGAAAGGAAAGTACTTCGTAAAATTGCAGAAAAGCTCTGATAGAGGAAGAAGCGACATCATAAGATAAACACGAAATGTAGACAGGTCTATTGAATAAACATAGACCTACAAACAGGATTGATACAAATAGGATAATGTAGTTATAAACGCAAGGGTCACCTAGCAACACGCAGACGGAAACAAGGCCGACCAAGATAGAACAGTAATATACGTTACAAGAGCGGTATGTTGACGTTTTCATGGTCGAGGAAAAGATTGAAAAAGCGAAACGTAGTTGAGCTTTTTTAATTTCCGAGAACATGAAAACAAACATACCGCTCGTGTATCGTACATTATTTTGTGCGAAGATCGTTTATTACATACCTGAAAGACGAATTTCTAATTAGTTGCAAGGAAATCTCCATGTTGGTTTCTGTTTAACGATGGCAACTTCGGAACACCAAAATATCTTTCTTCAACATTGTTGCTATAAAATGTTTTCTGTGTTTACTATACTCCAGCAGGCCGTGATATACGTCTGTCTCGCCCCTCCCCCAGTCTATAAATGCGAACTTAAAACAAACGGTAAGGTTATGTAATGATTATTTTTCATTTTAATATTTTAACAATATTATTTATATAACATATTGCAGTAATAACATCGGCATCTGGAATCTTGTTGATTTTTTCACGGCTTCCTTAATGTTACTTGTATCAGGAATGCAATAAGTTTCGTGGAGTAGTAGACTTTACTTAATTTTTGCAAATATTTAAAAACAATAATTAACGTTGCAATTTAGGTGAAATTGCAGTGGTAAGTTTCCAATTTATAATTATTACTATGTTAAACGTCTCTAAAAATAATATGTTAAAAGCCTAAAGCAGTAAAATGAATGTCGCGCTTAAGCGGTAAGAAGAGGGAAACTGTTATGTGTGTTGCGTTGGGAATACTGAATGTGGTATTTCACACTTACCGCGTATTGGTTCTGTGCGGAAAACAAGCAAATACGCACGATCTCGCACAAAATGACATACGTAACGTTTTGAGCTGAACAATAAAGAACAGGCTTCATGCCTATAATGGAAAAATGAAGATCGTAATTCCTTTATTTACTCCCTTCTCCGTCATGTTCCCTATTCATCATTCCAAGTTAGTTTTGACACCTTCCTTCATCTTTATTATTTCTGTAGCCAATTCCAGTACTTTCTCATGAAGTCTGTCATTCTAAACAACCGCAACAATTTAACTGTCTGTACGTTCAATATTAATTTTTTCTCTAATCACAATGTTCCCGATTTTCCCCTCTTAGATACCTGCAGATTTACTAGAGTCTTTACCGAAAACCACAAATGTTTTTAAAAATACAATTAAGGACTTCACTAATAGACGATAGTATAATATGCTGGATATTTTTTTGGATTCATAGTTGTAGTTAGTGCAGAGATTGTAATATGTATGTATTTATTCACACTGCAAATGGGTATATACCAGGTGGCAGTAGTACACTCAATAACGACAATTAATAATAAATTAATATTATTAATAATAATAATAATAATAATAATAATAATAATAATAATAATAATAATACAGGGAGCATCCTAAATTAAATGAAGCAGGATCACTTAAAAGAACATTTAAATCTAATTTGTATCTTAATCCTGAGTTCGAACTAAAACCCACGAGTATGATATGTTCATACCTGCACAAGTGCCTTTCAGCACTACACTCATTTTGCTGTCAACTCACTCACTGCACTGGAACTACGACACATTTCACTGATTCTTTCCTGATTTCACTAACACTTCAAAAACATTTCACTGTTCAAAATACTTTGCACTGCCACTATAAACTATAAAGCTTCACTGACAGAAACACACTTCACCTACACAACACACTTCACACTTCAATGACACAACACACTTATTCACTGATACAACACTTCAAATAACAAACTATCAATTACACCCTTTAAATAGAGTGTATAATATACTACTGTCTATTAGTAAAGTTCTTAACTCTATTTTTAAATACATTTAGTAAGTCTGCAGGTAAAGCATTCCAGTCCCTGATAGTACGATTGAGAAAAAAAACTTCCCAGTGTTCGTCCTCTGTCTTCTTTCCCTCAATTTATATGAGTGGTCGTTCCTTGAAGAGTCTAATTTGGCGGCTGCAACCTATTTTTATTTCTCTCCAGGCAGGCTCACCTCTGTATGTTTTGAACAGTGCGCATAATCGAATTCGCGTTCTCCTGTCCGTGAATGTGTCCCTCGCGACAATGGAATTCCCTGTCACAAAGTATTAGGGGCTGCAAGACAATAAACACTTTTAAAAACAGCTTAAAAGACAACCTTCTTAGCATTTCACTCCAATCTTACTGATTTAAACTATCACTGACTACATTGGTACTCCTTCCTTTAGACATGCATCCTGATAGTGCTGTATTTTCAAAATTGTCTCATAATAATCTCTTCCTATTATCTAACATTATTTGAAATATATTAACATTCTATGTAGGCCTACTTTAGCTTAATTCTGCTACATAGTTTGTATTTCAGTGTTTAATTAATAGTTCATAGTATTTTGCTGTTTAATTCGTAAATAACTCTTGTATACATGTAGCTCTTATCTAAATCAAATTGTTGAATTCTTTGCAAGTTCATACATAATTACGTACGTATACTTTTTGCTAGTTGAGTGGAAGAGAAGGCGTTACGGCCTTAACTCTGCCAGCTAAAATAAATCATTATTATTATTACTAATATTATTTATTTTATTTTATTGGGTTATTTTACGACGCTGTATCAACATCTAGGTTATTTAGCGTCTGAATGAAATGAAGGTGATAATGCCGGTGAAATGAGTCCGGGGTCCAGCACTGAAAGTTACCCAGCATTTGCTCGTATTGGGTTGAGGGAAAATTCCGGAAAAAAAACCTCAACCAGGTAACTTGCCCCGACCGGGATTCGAACCCGGGTCACCTGGTTTCGCGGCCAGACGCGCTGACCGTTACTCCACAGATGTGGACTATTATTATTATTATTATTATTATTATTATTATTATTATTATTATTATTATTTTAATGGTGAATTATTACAACAACGCTTGGGAGCCCCTTTTTGAATCTTTTCCAGTGTCTTAATATGTTCTAGAGCCTAATCTGTAAGGAAGTAGAGGAAGTACAGTGAGTTATAGTGTGTGTGTGTGTGTGTGTGTGTGTGTGTGTGCAGTGAGCTACAGAGCCAATTCAGTGGGTTATAGTGGACGAGTAATGCGTTACATTTATAGTGGAAGTGAGTGAGATAATAATATATAGTTAATGAGCACTGAATAGTTGTGTAAGTGCAGTGAGTTAAACGGATTTCTAGCATCGGCTGTCGGACACCGGTGAAAGTAACATTATCCGCTGTGTTCTATAAAACATGGAAGTTCTACCTTTCTTGCCTCTGTACGCCTCTACAGCGTGCGTACTTAACTTATTACTATATTCTACAATAAAGTCTTTCATTGGCGTTACTGCTATTTGAATAGGCAAACGCAATACCATGAAGTCTAATACATGGAAGTATACAACTAGAGACGCCTCACTTTCGCCATTATAAAATGGCCGTCCAGTCCCGCCGTCGTCGTCCTGAACGGGGGAGTTTCGCTCAACCCACCGCGGTTATGAAGATGCTGATTCCGCCATCTGCACTTGCCGCTTCCCCCGCCCAGCTTTCAATTCGTACGTCGCGACGCAACGGTCCTGGGATTGGAACAGAGGATGGACACCTTACGGTGTTTTCCAAAAGTCATTAAAAATTATGATAAAATATTAATTTTACCAATATATAAAATGTATTATTATTATTATTATTATTATTATTATTATTATTATTATTATTATTATTATTACAAGTCTATGAAACTAGTTCGATTAATTAAAATGTGTGTCAGTGAAACGTACAGCAGAGTCCGTATAGGTCAATTTCTGTCAGATGCGTTTCCAGTTCACTGCGGGCTAAAGCAAACGGATGCACTGTCACCTTTACTTTTTAACTTTGCTCTAGAGTATGGCATTAGGAAAGTCCAGGATAACAGAGAGGGTTTGGAATTGAACGGGTTACATCAGCTGTTTATCTATGCGGATGACGTGAATATGTTACGAGAAAATCCACAAACGATTAGGGAAAAAACGAGAATTTTACTTGAAGCAAATAAAGAGATAGGTTTGGAAGTAAATCTCGGAAAGACAAAGTGCATGATTATGTTTTGTGACGAGAATATTGTACGAAATGGAAATAAAAAAAATTGGAAATTTATCTTTTGAAGAGGTGGAAAAATTCAAATGCCTGGGAGCAACAGTAACAAATATAAATGATATTCGGGAGGAAATTAAACACACAATAAATATGGGAAATGCCTGTTATTATTCGGTTGAGAAGCTTCTATCATCTAGTCTGTTGTCAAAAAATCTGAAAGTTAGAATTTATAAAACAGTTATATTACCGGTTGTTCTTTATGGTTGTGAAACTTGGACTCTCACTTTGAGAGAGGAACATAGGTTAAGGGTGTTTGAGAATAAGTTTCTTAGGAAAATATTTGGGGCTAAGAGAGATGAAGTTACAGGAGAATGGAGAAAGTTACACAACGCAGAACTGCACGCATTGTATTCTTCATCTGACATAATTAGGAAAATTAAATTCAGACGTTTGAGATGGCCAGGGCATGTAGCACGTATGGGCGAATTCAGAAATGCATATAGAGTGTTAGTTGGGAGGCCGGAGGGAAAAAGACCTTTGGGGAGGCCGAGACGTAGATGGGAAGATAATATTAAAATGGATTTGAGGGAGGTGGGATATGATGATAGAGATTGGATTAATCTTGCTCAGGATAGGGACCAATGGCGGGCTTATGTGAGTGCGGCAATGAACCTCCGGGTTCCTTAAAAGCCAGTAAGTAAGTAAGTATTATTATTATTATTATTATTATTATTATTATTATTATTAATCTATACACTTTTCAACTATTTACAAAAGTAAGTTACCTACATTATCTTAAAGTATATTTACTATTTACATTTCAATATAACGCAGTAAGTCAAAGTTTTAATACAGTTCTACGCCTAATATCATACATAGCTAGGGTAGATTTTAAAGTTATTTTCTTTAATTGGTCATTTAAGAAATCTTTATCAACTACTGTGGTCATCTAGCATCTGTATGAGATATAAGTGATAGTGCTAGTGAAATGAATCCGGGGGCCAGCGTTGAAAGTTACCCAGCATTTGTTCTTAATAGGTTGACTAAACAACAACAGGTTGCGGAAAAATCGCAGAAGGAAACTCGATCAGATAACTTGTCTGAACCATGATTTGAATCCGGTCCCGCTCGTTTCATAGTCAGGCAAGCTAACCGTTATTTCACAGCGGCGAACTTTAAAGTTCTTGATGCAATAACAAAAATGTGCTGAAATTGCAAAGAAATGTATTTTCTAAATGTAAACGAGACCGAACACAAGTTGTAGTTTAGATAAGATATGCCTAAAAGACATTCCTTAACAAATTTATTTCTAGTAAAAAAAATTGTAAGCTAAATATAAGCACATTCCTGAAATATTCCTAATTTTTTACTTATAGTTTACCCTGCGATAAATTAATTTTACTTCATAGCTATAGGCCCATCTTATAGAATAAAATTCCCTCTTCTCCGTTCATTTATGCTTCTTCCTCCCTGGCCATACTGAATTCAATACTCATCGCATCTCAAACGTGAATTTAAAATTCAACAGTAATCGATCTTTTAACCTTAGAATTCAACGCTGATCAAATCTCTAACAATTATAGAATTTAACATGATGTACCCTATTAACAATTTTTTAATTCAGCTCTAAACGGGTCTGTAATAGGGGAGAGTCGGGTAGTATCGGACATCGGGTAGTATCGGACAGTGCGTTTCTTTCATTTACCACTATATGGTAGTACCTGAATGACATGGTTACGTTTCTCTATGCGACATCACAGAAACGTAACCATGTCAATAAGGTACTATCATCGTGTGGTAGATGAAAGAAACTCACTGTCCGATATTACCCGATGTCCGATACTACCCGACTCTCCCCTATATAAGAATTAAACAATGATGGACCTCCAAAATAATATTTGAATATAACAATCTTAGCATTATATTTTTATAAATCAGTTCATAATAAACTACTGGTATATATTAATTACAGTATCACGATTTCACATGGTGTGAACGCCTCCTGTAAGTTATTCTATATCTTATTGAAATATTTTCCTTTCCAACCAGCTATCTTCTTTCCAAATGGATTGTTTTAAACCTTCAAATCACCCTTTGTGTCTTAATTTCACAACTCAAAGTTAATCGGTCCGAACACCACCTTAGAATGTAACACTAGTCGAACCTGTAACTATTTTAGAATTCTACATTAGTCGAAATTCTAACATTATCTTCGAAATTTAGATTAATCAGTCCTCTAACATAATATCAGAATTAAAAACTTAGAGGTTTGAATATAATCTTAGAAATCAAAACAAGTATAGGCCTACTTCCTAATCACGGTCCGAGACTATTATATCAAAACAGCTGGAAAATATCCAAATTTACAAAATATTGGTGTCACTGAATTAAAAATTGCCGTAAGGAATATTATTTTTAAAGAATGTATAGGCATATTTGTTTAATATATATATTTCTGTACTTGTGTGCTATGTAGGCCTAAGTGAGGTCTTAAAATTTTTGAAATGGCCTCATTTCTATGTGAATTTAAATTTAAGTTTCAACCTGTCTTTGTTTCTTATAAATTTTTGTGGGATATGTGAGGACTGCTCCCCGAGCACGAATTTTACTATTTCAAAATGTGCTAGAACATGGATTCTTGTTTACGTAGGACTGTAAGTGTTTTTGCTAGAAATAAATAAAATTTAGCAAACTTAAAATGATAGTTATTATAAAACCAACACAAATTAAAAATAATAAAAATTATAAAAATATATATTAGTATACAAAAACAATCAATTAATTTTAATACAAAAAATAAAATAAAACAAAAATAATACATCAGAGTATACCGAATTGCACGATAGAATTATTCAGTGTAAATGAAATTTTTAACTTAAAGATTTAACCCGTATTAATTAATATCATCCCAGCCACAAGTTATCTTTAACACCGATAAATCCTCAAAACGTATTTACTGTAAGAATTCAGTATTGATTGGTCCGCTAACACTATTAGAATTCAACTTTCTTTGGTCTTCTAACAGTACCTTAAACTTCATTGCTTATTGGTTCTCAAACATATGAAGTGTGTTGTGTCAGTGAAATTTTAGTTTATAATGATAAAGCAAAGTATTTGAACAATAAAATGTTTTTGAAGTGTTAGTGAAATCAAAATAGTGTCAGTGAAATGTGTCGTAGTTCCAGTGCAGTGAGTGAGTTGACAGCGAAATGAGTGTAGTGCTGAAAGGTACTTGTGCATGTATGAACATATCATACTCGTGGGTTTTAGTTCGAACTTAGGGTTAAGATAGAAACTAGATTTACTTTTAATGTTATTTTAAGTGATCGTGCTTCATTTAATTTAGGATGTTCCTTGTTAATATTATTATTATACTACTGTTATTATTATTGTTATTATTATTAATTAGTAGTATTATTAATGTATTATTAATTGTATTTCTTATTAATTATGTTTATTATTAATTGTCAATATTGAGTGTATTTAGTTACCATTGCCACCGGGTATTTATCCATTTGCAGTGTGAATAAATACATACACACATTTCCTGACACAACCTTAGGTTCAGTTACTGGTTGAACATCTCACAAAACCTCACAATTTAAAACTGCTCAACCCCTATAATATTCTCTGAATTTGACAACGATAGGTCCTCTAACATAATACCGAAAATATTCTCTACAAACTATTAACACAGTGTAGTATATACAGTCACGAAGTTCAATATGTAGTAAATATGCATCCATAGATAGTTGCTAACCACTAGGATCGCTAATATCGCCTAATTACAGACAATACAAAATAGTACCGGAACAGTCTATTGTTCCTAGCACCCTCACAACTCAAGCTTCGTGACTGTATATACCATAGTCCCGTCGCTCTCATTTCCGGCAGCCAATCGCGTTGCAGGTCGGCTACATTTAAACGTGTGCGTCTTGTGATTCGCTTATGAAGACGTTATTCATTTCTTAAGGCTCAATAAATACTTAATATAATCGCCCGCCATTTTGGCTCTTTCGTTGGCGTTCGCAGAAAGCACACGAAGACGTTATTTGCCGCTCAATTATTTGCTGAATTACATTGCGTTTGATTTATTATCATAGGAGCTACGACAAGATAATGTTTAACCGTGTGGCAAATAGATTCCCCGTATGGTAGCTCGGGAACGAAAGAACAAAAATGGCGAACGATACTACCTACCTAGACTTTATAGAGCCTTCACTTCCTAAGACGTAAGCAAAGAGGTGGAGTCACGCCGGAAATAACAGCGTCGCGACTATAGACAGTGCTATTATCGTTCTCGCAGCGTCTATGGAAAAAGATTTCTCGGGATAGTTATATTTCCACTAATGCTCCGTCATAAAAGATCATCCCGTTGTTTCTAAATACTCCTCTTAAAATGACACCAGATGAAGTCACTACGAATCACCACGTATTACTGTTGTTGATTTCGGGTTCGTTCCCTTGGTAAGCACTGAGTTTGACGAAGAGGATCAGTAACCCCGCGGACACAAGTTGTACCTCACCTGTAACACCGGTCGCTGATTGAGCAAGGTCAGTAGTGAATCCCCTCCAAGTACAAGTTCCTTGATCCTTGTCGGGACCCTGAGAAACTCCGACTAAGTGTCCAGTTCAGGGAAGGTCAGGTTCTCTCCCCCAACCTCCATGCAGTAAGACAACGGCAATCATAACTTAAAGCTCGGGTCACTTGCGATTCCATCGGAGGAATAAAAAAAACCTGTTACTATACTTGCAAGTGGACTGCATTAGTCCTGAGGGGATAGAAGGCTGTCTTCGTAACCTGTAATTCTTCTTTACTATCTTTTAGACATTTTACCTTTCTGCCTCCATAGGTAAAATATGACCATAGGTCTACACCAGTGGTTTCCAAACACCAAGAAATTGTGACGTAATAGAAATGCAACCCGCACATCACTGTCGCAGGGAGAGGGGTGGAATGAGTATCTCCTCAGGTAATGCAGTGAATAACAGTGCAGAGACGGACTGTGACCAAAAAACAAAAAGAATATAATATTCTTCTACTTATTAACTACACACACATTTTTCCATGTTAACTTTTTAACTTCCCATTCATTATTTTTGTATTATTAATAAAATAAGAAAATCTATTTTATTTATCAATTTTTGTTTGATATGTAAGGACTGCTCCCCGAGCACGAATTTTGTCCTTCCAGAATGCGTTAGAACATGGATTCTTGTTTATGTAGCCCTATAAGTGTTTTTTTATAGAAATAAATGTAAGTTATCTTCAACACCGATAAAACCTCAACACTTATTTACTGTAAGAATTCAGTATTGATTGCTCCGCTAACATTATTAGAAATCAACTTTCTTTGGTCTTCTAACAGTACCTTAAACTTCATTGCTTATTGGTTCTCAAACATATGAAGTGTGTTGTGTCAGTGAAGTTTTAGTTTATAATGATAAAGCAAAGTATTTGAACAATAAAATGTTTTTGAAGTGTTAGTGAAATCAGGATAGTGTCAGTGAAATATGTCGTAGTTCCAGTGCAAGTATCAGCAGATATTGGAAATTAGAAAAACGTACCAGGTCACGAAGTTGTAAATTACACGTCAAAAAACGTCGAAGTATTTTACCCCGATGAAGACATAGAAGCCGATACTTTTTAATTGTTTGTTTATTAATGAAATATTCTAATTACACTACATACGTCGAAAAAAAACGTCGAAGTATTTTACCCAGATTGAGACATAGAACCCGATAATTTTAAGTTTTTGTTTATTAATGAAATATTCTAATTACACTACATACGTCGAAAAAAAAGGTCGAAGTATTTTACCCCGATGAAGACATAGAAGCCGATAATTTTTAATTTTTTTTGTTTATTAATGAAATATTCAAATTACAGTACATACGTCGAAAGAAAAAAACGCCGAAGTATTTTACCCCGATAAAGACATAGAAGCCGATAATTTTTAATTTTTTGTTTATTAATGAAATATTCAAATTACAGTACATACGTCGAAAATAAGCGTCGAAATATTTTACCCCGATGAAGACATAGAAGCCGATAATTTTTAATTTTTTGTTTATTAATGAAATATTCAAATTACAGTACATACGTCGAAAGAAAAAAAAGTCGAAGTATTTTACCCCGATGAAGACATAGAAGCCGATAATTTTTAATTTTTTGTTTATTAATGAAATATTCTAATTACACTACATACGTCGAAAAAAAAAACGTCGAAGTATTTTACCCAGATTGAGACATAGAACCCGATAATTTTTAGTTTTTTGTTTATTAATGAAATGTTCTAATTACACTACATACGTCGAAAAAAAAGGTCGAAGTATTTTACCCCGATGAAGACATAGAAGCCGATAATTTTTAATTTTTTTGTTTATTAATGAAATATTCAAATTACAGTACATACGTCGAAAGAAAAAAACGCCGAAATATTTTACCCCGATTGAGACATAGAACCCGATAATTTTTAGTTTTTTGTTTATTAATGAAATATTCAAATTACAGTACATACGTCGAAAAAAAACGTCGAAGTATTTTACCCCGATTGAGACATAGAAGCCGATAATTTTTAATGTTTTGTTTATTAATGAAATATTCAAATTACACTACATACGTCGAAAAAAAGGTCGAAGTATTTTACCCCGATTGAGACATAGAAGCTGATAATTTTTAATTTTTTGTTTATTAATGAAATATTCAAATTACACTACATACGTCGAAAAAAAAGTCGAAGTATTTTACCCCGATGAAGACATAGAAGCCGATAATTTTTAATTGTTTGTTTATTAATGAAATATTCAAATTACAGTACATACGTCGAAAGAAAAAAACGTCGAAGTATTTTACCCTGATTAAGACATAGAAGCCTATACTTTTTATTGTTGGTTTATTTATGAAATATTCAATTTACAAGTAAGGGCGTGGTAGTTTTTTTATATAGTTAATAATAATAAAATTATTATTATTATAATGATTTATTTAATTTGATTTAATAATGAATAATTATAACGTGCATTGTTTTTTTATACTTCATTTAAAATTTTACAAAAAAATGAAGTATCTCATATTTTTGCCATCTGCACAAAAGAAATACTTTTGCTCCCATGCTCCTTAAAATTAAGTTTTTACATATTATTTGTTTTCTGTTTTGGAAAAGACATCGAAACATAATATCCTACACACTTGTAACATTACACGTGTACGTCAGCTGCTGATAAATATCTTTACTTATATCGAAGTGATGTCTGTAAACAGAGGGTGGGGGTATGATGCCATGGTTACGCTTGAGTGGAGACAGGGGCATGTGTCGCGACACAGCTTTTGGCCATCACTGGTCTACATACTGAAAGAAGATGCAGTGGAAATGCCGTGACGTGAGGTAGGATTATAACTGGTCCCTCAAATAATAATAGAGGATATCAGAGTGAAAAGTTGTAGAGATGCATACCTATAACGAGATTCGAAATCACAACCTTGGCTCCTAAAGAAGAGCAAAACTGCTTCTTCAAAACAAGAATACATAACCCATACAACGGACTTCAATTCACAACCGTCAATTATAAACAGTATCAAAACTCTGTCTCGATCCACAAATGTACCTGTCAATGCAGGGTTTTAACTCTTTATAAAACAGAATAAAAACTACTACTTAACAAATATACATGCAATACAAAGGATCTGAACTTACTACTGTCACTTCTAAACAGAAGCAAAACTGTTCTTAAACAACTAACATAGGCCTAATAGTCTACAAGGAATTCGAAATTTTGACCTCCATTTCAAAACAGCGTCAAAACTGCGGCTATCCGCAACGGAGGCACTTCTGAGCTAGAGCCCTTTCCTTACGGAGAATCCCTCAGAATAGATATTCGAAATGTGATCCTCCCTTCTGAATACAGGACAGGGCATGATGATGTGTTGATTGTCGTACACGAACCAATATCCCAGGCGTTCGGACAATAGTTGCACATGCATAAAAATAGCTGATGTCAAGCTTCCACATCGTGCAGGGCATAGTTGCGCCCCACGGTCAGGTAAGATGCAGCAGATAAAAAAAAGGGTCCCTGTTTTGTGGGCATAGTTGCGCCCCGTTCCTACCAGGTAGAGAAAAAGGACATGGCATAGTTGCGCCCCGATGAAATAGGTAGAGAAAAAGACATTACGGGAACTCGAACCTCGTAATCAACCAACCTTATTGGTTTCTTATTCGATTTATTATTCATTATCGAAACCGTTAAAATGAATACCATGAAGTTGACAGTACTTTATTAACTGTTTTTTTTTTTTGTACTGTTTATGCAGTGATTATCGATAGCCTACCGTAAAAATGAACACCATGAAGTTGGCAATACTTTATTAACTGACTTATTCAAACGAGTTTCATAGGTCTCTCAGAAATGCCTTCCGTAGCTTTTCTTTTAACACTGTTCGATACACTTTGTCTATCAATGTGTAAGTCCGCAGCGTTGTTATGATCAATTTTGCTATAATATACCACTATAATATTTTTGAGTACTTTAATTATTTTATGACAATCTCTTTTGAGTGTACTATATCCATTGGTACGCAACTATGCCATGTCCATTCTGCTACCTGATTTCTTCGGAGCGCAACTACTGTATGCCATGTCCATTCTGCGACGTGATTTCTTCGGGGCGAAACTATGCCATGTCCATTCTGCTACCTGATTTCTTCGGGGCGCAACTATGCCATGTCCATTCTGCTACCTGATTTCTTCAGAGCGCAACTATGCCATGTCCATTCTGCTACCTGATTTCTTCGGGGCGCAACTATGCCATGTCCATTCTGCTACCCGATTTCTTCGGGGCGCAACTATGCCATGTCCATTCTGCTACCTGATTTCTTCGGGGCGCAACTATGCCATGTCCATTCTGCTACCTGATTTCTTCGGGGCGCAACTATGCCATGTCCATTCTGCTACCTGATTTCTTCGGAGCGCAACTATGCCATGTCCATTCTGCTACCTGATTTCTTCGGGGCGCAACTATGCCATGTCCATTCTGCTACCTGATTTCTTCGGGGCGCAACTATGCCATGTCCATTCTGCTACCTGATTTCTTCGGGGCGCAACTATGCCATGTCCATTCTGCTACCTGATTTCTTCGGAGCGCAACTATGCCATGTCCATTCTGCTACCTGATTTCTTCGGGGCGCAACTATGCCATGCCTAGGCCTCCCAATTAACCACGGGGCGTAACTACGCCATACCGTGCACATCATCTACTAAGGTACCATAAACTAAACATTTCAAACGAGAAGTCTAAAATAAAAGATTACGATCCGGTGAACAAGAAGGCCACAGAACAGGTCCACCACGACTTATCCATTGTCCAGGAAAACATAATCAATTCATGAGGGAATTTCTTCCACCATAAAGACTCGAACGAGCGTTAATTCCTTACCGCTAGTTTAAGACTTGACGCCTTAGACTACGCGAACACGGTGCTGGCACTCGTGTAGAAATGGATTGAGCATGTAAGATTTAATGAGGATACTGCTTTCGTTGGCTCAAAAATGCATATATTATCATCAATATAATTATTACAGAAAACTTAAAAATGTGACAACAGATTTTAAAAAATGCTTCTAAAAATACGAAAATTGTTTCTTCATTTTTGCAATCACGATTTTCATTTCTGCATATATAATCACGTTGAAGACATGAGGTAGCACAATCACAACAGGCTCCATGTCAGTAGTTTATGTATTCGTGGTTTTTGTATCAATCTTTAACCGAAATTCGTACTATCAACCTTATTATTCAAAGGATAAAAATGAGAAAAAATAAGGAAAAAGGGAAATGGCGGAAAAGAATAAATCAGAAGCAAGAAGAAAAAGAAAACTAGAGGAATAAAGAAAAGATGGAAAAACATGTTCTTAGTCCCTGAATCAGAGATATCCAGACAAAACTTATCAGTAATTTCTCTGCGACGTTAAGAAAACGAAAAGAAAAAGAAAAAAAATCAGAAATAAAGAGAGAAGTAAGAAAGCAAAATCCAGCGCTGTGGAGTATCAGTTAGCATATCTGACTGTGAAACGAGCGGGCTCGGGTTCAAATTCTGGTTGGGACAAGTTACCTGGTTTGGTTTTTACAGAGGTTTTCCCTCAACCAATTGACATAGAATTGCTGAGTAATTTTCAGCGCTGGATTTCGGACTCATTTCGCCACCATTAATTTAAAACTTTTATTGTCATCATACCATAACCCCGGTTAAGTTCAAGGGTGAAGCGTGCTGTATACGTACAAGAGCGAAGCCATTCGGCGACAAAATCATTCACAGACCATGAGTGGTAAGACTCAGGCTGCAGCGTATGCCTTCGCACCCCTCCTTCGTCAAAAAAAGAAGAGGCAATCATAGCAGATTTACAGCAAATGAAAAATAACTGTCCCTAAGTTACAATGCCAAAGGCAGGACATACAATTCATACCTCTGTGACATCAAGAAGTTCAAAAGGAAAATTAAAAGCATAAAGAACACGAAACAAAAGAAAGAGAAGGAAGTGGTTGTGAAAGTTGAATAGTATAGTGAGGGGTAATAATTGTGACGTGGTGATCTTAGTGATTTTAAAGAGATTCTTGCAAGATATTTCAAACAAATCATACCAAAATAATTCCGTAGTTTTGAATATCAACAAAAATTAAGAAAACCCTCAGTCCTAGTCATTCCGTACCTATTAGACAACGCTTAAACGTTTTATTCAACGAAGTAAGTGGTTTACAACACCACTGTGTCCTGTAGGGAAAAAAAAAAGCATTGCATCCTTCACATGTTGCATGCAACTTTCTTATTCATGTGCTGCTTGTGTCACGCGGGCCACCTGGTGAGCACCACAGGTGTGGAGGTCATACAGATGAGGTCAACTCTACCAGACTGATGTCGCGGACAGATAGCGATGCTAACAAGTTGTTGTGCAGACTGGACATCCGGCTGTATCGACCACGACAGAACGATCTCATTTCTTTATGTTCTGCCTGTTTGCTTATTTTCAGTTACTTTCCACAGACAACGTTTTCACTTCTTGTCTTGAAACCAGTCAACCTGCTCACTACCTACCATCAGGGTTAATTGTTAAAAATTAAACTGCTCAATTGGCGGTAAGATATCTTCATGGAGCCGTACAGATAAGATCTTATTAATATAACATTTTTTGATATGATAGTTGTAGTGTCGATGATGATGATGACGATGATAATAATAATAATAATAATAACAATAATAATAATAATAATAATAATAATAATAATAATAATAATACTTACTTACTGGCTTTTAAGGAACCCGGAGGTTCATTGACGCCCTCACATAAGCCCTCCATTTGCATTGGTCCCTATTCTGAGCAAGATTAAGCCAGTCTCTACCATCATATCCCACATCCCTCAAATCCATTTTAATATTATTTTCCCATTTACGTCTCGGCCTCCCCAAAGGTCTTTTTCCCTCCGGCCTCCCAACTAACACTCTATATTCATTTCTGAATTCGCTCATACGTGCTACATACCCTGCCCATCTCAAACGTCTGGATTTACTTACTTACTTACAAATGGCTTTTAAGGAACCCGAAGGTTCATTGCCGCCCTCACATAAGCCCGCTATCGGTCCCTATCTCAAACGTCTGGATTTTATGTTCCTAATTATATCAGGTGAAGAATACAATGCGTGCAGTTCTGTGTTGTGTAACTTTCTCCATTCTTCTGTAACTTCATCCCTCTTAGCCCCAAATATTTTCCTAAGTACCTTATTCTCAAAAACCCTTAACCTATGTTCCTCTCTCAAAGTGTGAGTCCAAGTTTCACAACCATACAGAACGACCGGTAATATAACTGTTTTATAAATTCTAACTTTCAGAGTTTTTGACGTAGACTGGATGATAAAAGCTTCTCAACCGAATAATAACAGGCATTTCCCATATTTATTCTGCGTTTAATTTTCTCCCGAGTATCATTTGTATTTGTTACTGTTGCTCCAAGATATTTGAACTTCTCCACCTCTTCGAAAGATAAATTTCCAATTTTTATATTTCCATTTCGTACAATATTCTCGTCACGAGACATAATCATATACTTTGTCTTTTCGGGATTTACTTCCAAACCTGTCCCTTTATTTGCTTGAAGTAAAATTCTCGTGTTTTCCCTAATCGTTTGTGGATTTTCTCCTAACCTATTCAAGTCATCCGCATAGACAAGGAGCTGATGTAACCCGTTGAATTCCAAACACTCTCTGTTTTCCTGAACTTTCCTAATGGCATAGGGTACTCTAGAGCAAAGTTAAAAAGTAAAGGTGATAGTGCATCTCCTTGCTTTAGCCCACAGATGACAATAATAATAATAATAATAATAATAATAATAATAATAATAATAATAATAATAGTAATAGGCCTAATAATAATAATAATAATAATAATAATAATAAACCAATCAAAGATTAGGGTAACGATTTTCGCCCTTTACATCTGTTCATCGTGAGTGCAGCGTCAGTTTTCTCTTTTGCCACCTAATTTAGGACAGAATTCAAATTGATGAACTTGCACGATAGTGTTCTTGTTGTATTCAGCCTACAGCTATAGTTTTTAGGCCTTGAAAGTTAGAATTCCCACACAGAAACTTTTTGCTAGGGAAACCTTTCCTCATAACATAAAACTATACAATAACAATGGTTAGAAATTAAATAATTTCAAAGACAGATTTATGCATTTTTGGCAGTAAATGGAGGCCATTTTGATCACATTTGTGAACTGAAATCAACACGTGATATAACACAACAATGCTAATTTTGGTTTTAATGTTTTTTTTTTGGGGGGGGGGCTTTAAAATCCATGTACAGTCCGGGTCAGTTTACTTCATACCCAAGGGTGAAACCTAACCTTTTTTCCCCCCATTACTACATATGCTAGTGGATTATGGTGATTTTCTAGTTTGAAGGTTGAATTTTCTTTCGCCAACTTCGTTTCGAATTTCGACACTGACAAATTCTATAAATAGTAGTGATTTTGTAACTAGTATGATGGCAGCTGAGACAAATATGGACAATATTTTGTCGGTACTGGAGTTCCATGAATTTGAAATTGTACCAGATTTCTGAGCCTTGTTACTGGAAACTAGTGAAATTTGATCATACTAATAATAAATTAATTAATATCAGTACTAATATTTATACATAACATTTATTTTATGTGGTGCGTTGTGGTTATATTTCAAGAGTATAGTCAGGTAAGTTTTCGAAGTTAGTACTAATAATTTCATGTGGTCAAACAAAATACAATTTTAGGTTAGGTCTCGTGAGTCAATTGTTTAGTCAAACCAATGAATTTCGTATTGGAGACAAAATACTTGACATGTTGATTCCTTTCTCGTATAGTTTGCATACGAAAATATATTACAAATTATTGAATTGTTTAGAATAACCTTCCAACATAAAGTACGGTAGGTAAACAAGTCATTTAGTACGAGGGATCGTGTGATATCAGGTAATAGTTGGCAACACTGACAAGACGGCAATATTGCTGTTTAGGAACTGTTCTTATGTGACCTTCACTTTTTATATTGCATTACTATTGCAGTTGAATTTCAATGGTGCATATCCTACAATGTGTCTTTTTAAAACTATAAGTTCAGATAATATTAATACTGTTATTCAATTGTATTTACTAGTTTTTTTCACTTGTTTCTATTAGCTTTTGTCTGCAATTGTTTAATCCAAAAGTCCTCAAATTGATGTACTGAAGCATTGTACACATACATTGCCATCAATAGAGGTAATTTTTACAAAATAATAGTTTATAAATGGCAAAAAAAAATTATTTTGTACGTACCGAGTCCTGGGGAATCCAAAAATGGAGAAATAAGTACATGGTGCTATTTAAAAAAAAACAGACTCATTGGCACATCCTTTATAAATGAAAGGCATAGTATTTGAAAACATGTTCAAAATATTCCTTGTTTGATTTTTTTAGTAGGTTATTTTACGACGCTTTATCAACAGCTTTGGTTATTTAGCGTCTGAATGAGAAGAAGGTGATAATGCCGGTGAAATGAGTCCGGGGTCCAACACCGTAAGTTACCCAGCATTTGCTCATATTGGATTGAGGGAAAACCCCGGAAAAAACCTCAACCAGATAACTTGTCCCAACCGGGAATCGAACCCGGGCCACCTGGTTTCGCGGCTAGACGTGCTAACCGTTACTCCACAGGCGTGGACTCCTTCTTTGATACCTTACAACTTTTGTATAAATAGTTTCTTCATAAAATTAGAAATAAGGAAGTTACAGTCATTGTTCCATACTTTTCACTCACTCTGTATAGTAACTCAACGTATCACTTCGGTGCACATAGAAAATGAGCATATTAATTCAGTGTATAGGCTATAGAACTTTCGTGTCACCATTCTTTGTATATAATACTTCAGCATTCCGAGATATTTTAGTGATTCTCTATAATAGTATTATTTATTTTATGTATTATGGCGTTCCAAGGTAAACATCCGGTTAGGAGTAAAATTTGCATTGGAACCCATATGTTAGAACAGGTAAACTCGTTTAAATATTTAGGTTATAATTTGACATATTTACCTGTTACTGATATATCTGAAAATATTCAGCATTTTAATGGAGCCTTAAGAACCATCAACCAGGTTTTCACAACCACGAAAACCCAAAAACATACCAGGTTAAAAGCATATAAAGTTCTAGCAAGACCTGTCCTCATGTATGGTAGTGAGGCCTGGACTGTCCGAAACTCAGATGTTCAACGCCTAACAACTGCGGAAATGAGATTTCTAAGGAGGACTGCCGGCTACAGCTTGATTGACCACAAAAGGAATGAACTAATTACAAAAGAATTGAAAATTACACTTATTTATTAACATCTCAACCACTATAGACAAAAATGGCTTAACCATGTCAATAGAATGGTCCGTTTCAGACTCCCAAGACAAATTCTCCGCTATATACTACATGGAAGACAATCTTTGGGACGCCCCCTGAAAAGATGGATGGAGACCGTAACAGGCCTTATACCTGCAAGGGCGACGACGATGATGATGATGATGATGATGATGGTGGTGGTGGTGGTGGTGGTGGTGGTGGTGATGTATTGTTTTTCTAAACTTGTATACTCACATAGGTTTAGTTTAGTTCACTAGCATGTACGAGTATATGCATATAAATTGCTACAATGTCTTAAATTTAAACCTTAATAGTCCCATATCTTCGGGTGGAATAGGGTTCCCCATGCTGGATATACAATAAATAAATAAGCTCAGGGGTAACGAGGAATACAGGCTAATTACTAGAGACACGACTTCAAGCCTCTTCGTCGGCGATGTGTTCATATTTGTACAAAGCTTATTCGGCATCGTGCATTTTTATAGAATGCCTAAAGGCACTTTAAAACTCAAAGCCCTCAATCATTTACTTATAGTTGTACAAGGTCTGCATTTACATAATGTACTAGTGGCTTGTGCAGCAAATGCTGCAAACTAAGTTCATTAGACGTTCAAATAAACATTTTTCAGATTTATTTTCAATGAAGAATGCCAGACATTCTGAAAATTATTTGCTTCCATAATAATGAAAGATACTCTCTCTCTCGAGCCAATACTGAAGAGAACCACGCATATAAATATCTACACCACACCGCCATTAAATATACGAAAAAGACCCAACCCCACTTGATTAATAACTATAAAAATATTTGATTTTTAATAATATTATAATCTTAGTATGTTTTATAGCTTTCAGTAACATATACTATATATACTATATAGCTGCCACTCATTAAAATATAGAAATCAAAATCGAATTTAAGTTATTCTCTACATCTACTTATATTACCCCAAAACGTTTCACTTTCATACCATCAATATAGCATTAATATGTATAATTAATGAAAAATAATGACATCATGGCATTAACTACAATAATATTTCATTTCTAATGGTAATAATGTCATCAAACCACCTCAAGTTTTGTAGTTTCTAATATCCAATACACAGCTGTACCCAGAAAATTACACACCTCAGAATCGAACCTGTAAATTATTTTTAGTAAGTTAAGTTTTAAATAACCAATTTAATTTGAGCTCTAAATATGTCAGCATTCTTGCAGATCATGGCCTTCGTGTAATATTGTTTATTGTAGTGTGTGTTTTGTTTTATTCTGAAATGCAACACGGCCGACTTGATGCTCGCTTCGCTTCTCCTGAATGCAATTAGCTAGTTCTCAAAACTGACGACAGATGGATTTTGGAAAATAGGAAAATTATGTAGGAAAATTGATATTTCACTGAAAACTACTATTTTTCCGAAAAACTTTGGGTTCCAAGCTTCAAAATGAGGGGCCATTTATTAAAATCCGTTCAGCCGTTTTCCCGTAATTTCCATTACCAGTTCAAATTATATATATATATATAGATACTCAATATCATTAATTTATTACATCACATGTTTGCAGAGAACGTAATTACTGTTTTGAACCTAATGCAATATTTCTAATCTTTAATTCCCTGCTTAATTATGTATCATATATTGCCTATCTGTTCCTAGTTGATGTATAGGAATATTCAGTAATCTAAATACATTAATCTCATTTCGCTAGGCAATTATCTAAATGCACTGAAGTTTAAGCAATGCCCAACATGAGCTCAGATATACATTTCCTTTCCCCCTGTAATGAAACATTCACCGTGTCTCCTAGAGATATAACGGCTCATAAATTGATGCATTAAATTTATTCTAATTGTGCGAATTTCTTAGTTTTCTCTACAGTTAATTTATTTTCTCAATTAAACTGACTGAGCATATTAAAGGCTTTCCCAAAACACGCTATGAAATGTTTCATATAAAACAATTTTTATCTCGTAAAGTAAGCAAAAACGAGCAAAATTTTATTAAACTTTATTGTTTGAAATATCTCAAAGAATAATCCTTTGAAATTAATGACAATACTTACGGTTCTTCCTGTAGACTATGCAATGTAATGCCATGTTATGTATGTATGTATATATATATATATGTATGTATGTATGTATGTATGTATGTATGTATTAACATTGATATAATAATAATAATAATAATAATAATAATAATAATATTAACGATTTATTTTAGCTGGCAGAGTTAAGGCCGTAAGGCCTTCTCTTCCACTCAACCAGCAAAAAGTATATATATATATATATATATATATATATATATATATATATATATATACATATGCATGAACTTACAAAGAATTCAATAATTTGATTTAGATGAGAGTTACATGTATACAAGAGTTATTTACGAATTAAACAACAAAATACTATGAACTATTAATTAAACACTGAAATAAACTGTGTAGCAGAATTAAGCTAAAATACATAGAATGTTAATATATTTCAAATAATATTAGATGATAGAAAGATATTATTATGAGACAATTTTGAAAATACAGCACTATCAGGATGATGTCTAAAGAAAAAAGTAACAATGTAGTCAGTGATAGTTTAAATCAGTATGATTGGAGTGTAATGCTAATAAGGTTATCTTTTAAGCTGTTTTTAAAGGTGTTTATTGTCTTGCAGCCCGTAATACTTTGTGACAAGGAATTCCATTGACGCGAGGTGGATACTGTAAAAGATGATGAATAACAAGATGTTCTATGAAGAGGTATACTTGGCGTGCCACAGATAATTGATCTGGTATTTATGTCGTGGTTAGAGTATAGATAAGAGAAACGAGACGAAAGGTAATTTGGTGTTGAGGTGTGCAGAATTCGAAAGAGTAAAGACAAAGAGTGTAAAGTTCTGCGTTCTTTAAGTCGGAGCCACGAAAGACTTGCGAAGGACGGTGATATGTGATCATATCGTCGGATGTTGCACACGTATCTGACGCACATATTCTGGGCTAGCTGTAACTTGACTGACAGTTCAAAACTTAGGTCACTTAACAAAACGTCACAATAATCGAAGTGCGGCATTACTAGGGTGATATTAGGAATTACAAGATGAGAAAGCTTGTTTTAAAATAGTAATGACATATAAATTCTTGAGACCTCACTTAAAAAAAATGTTTCAAACAAAATTTCTCTGATTTGTTGCGGAAAACCAGAATATCAAACAAGTCTATAATTCAATTCAAAATATCAGAGCTGCCCCCCCCCCCGCGCATCACTGGTAGGACGAAAAACGGAAAGCATTCCATGAAGCAGTCTGAAAGGCTTATACTCTAATAAGAGTTGGAAAAACTACCTTTTAGTTTTATTGATCTAGTTAATAGAAACTAATGTGGAAGATTTTATGTAGGTCATGCTATACAGTGAAAAAAAAAATTATGGATTATACGTAAAAGTGGTGGAGCCACGTACAAAAACTGTCGGAAAGAATAACTTACTCTAATACCAGCCAGAAGAAAAATGTACGCGGACCGACAAAGAAAGAGATTGATAGAACAAATTCTATTGGAGATCGGGAGGTATAATGCCTGCCGAAAGAAGAAATAATCATTGAAACATCAGTTAACGTACAAAACAGAGAAATTAGAGAATTACCATAAATTTTCAATTAAGAGAGTAATGTATTATAATAACACTTGACAACAAAATTTAACGAAAATTTACATTTGTTCGGATAAAATTTCTGTACATTTCAAGGGACTTATTCCTTAGAATATTTCAAACAAAAAAGTTTAATACAATTTTGCTGGCTTTTGTTTCGTTTTCGAGATAAAAATTGTTTTACATGAGACATTTCATACCGTGATTTGGGAAAGTTATTGATATATGTAATTCCCAATATGCTCAGTCAATTTAAGAGAGCTGTGTATTACGATAATAAATGACTAAAAGAATTTTTAGTTTTGTCCTTAAAATGTGCAGAAATTTGATCCGGACACACGTAACTTTGTGTTGTGAAAATGAATTTTAAAATATTACATTTTTTCGGATCAAATTTTTGCACATTTAAAGGACAAAATTAAAATTCTTTTAGTCATTCATTATCATAATACACTACTCTCTTAAATTGACTGGGCATATTGGGAATTAAATCAATGGCTCTCCCGAAACACGCTATAAAATATTCAATATGAAACAATTTATATCTATAAAAGGAAGCAAAAACTAAAAAAAAATTGTAGGAAACTCTTTTTGTTTGAAATATTTCAAAGAATATATCGTACGTAATGTCATTAATTTCAGTGGGTATGTGGTTAGATTATTAAGCCTTCACGACAATTATTTCAAAAAATGGAAATGTTCTGCAAAAGATATGAACCGCTCAGAGAAGAAGTGGTGTAAGTCAAAAATGGGTAATGACGCTGAAGTAAACATTCTGTAAAATACAGCGCAAAGTAGCAATTAATATTCAATTTACTTAAACTATTAATAGTCAGTGGATATTAATTGCTACTTTGCGCTGTATTTTACAGAAATTTTACTTTAAACCTCATTACCCATTTTTGACTTACACCACTTCTGCTCTGAACGGCTCATATACAGGCTGGAAGGTAGGGTAGTACATTAATTGTAGGATGTGAGTCCTTAAAATATAACGAACAAAAAAGTCTAATACCATTTTGCTCGTTTTTGCGAGGTTTTTGAAGAAATAATACTTTTATGCCGACATTTCGACCGCGAATTTTACGAATACTGTTTAAAATACGATTCAATTTCTTGTTTAGCAACGAAAAGAACGTTTGTTATGTCACGTTGCAGCAGTATTTTAATTAGAAAATTCACAGATTTCGGATTAATCGATTGAAGAAATATTGGAAACATTGATTGTCGAGTCACGTATAGAAGGTCTAAAAATCTGGCATCGCTTCGAGACGGCAGACGGTTTGCGTAGTACTCGCAACTGATCAGCTGTTGTGATGTTTACATTGCATTAGTGTGCAGTTGGCCGTGCAGCGTATTTTAAACAGTATTCGTAAAATTCGCGATCGAAATGTCGGCATAAAACTATTATTTCTTCAAAAAACTAGCAAAAACGAGCAAAATGATATTAGACTTTTTGTTCGTTATACTCATATTTTAAGGTATCACATCCTACAATTAATGTACTACCTTACCTTCCACCTTACATAGGCCTACACTGTATTAAATTAATGTATTTGGTCAGATGATTCTACTACCTTTAACTATTACCACTATAAATAATTTCTCTTTTCACTGAAGTTTTGAATTTAATAAATTGATACCTTTACAGCTACATAGAAAACAAGTGAACATAAATGATACTGAAGTTCTAAATATTCGTAATTCGTAGAAGTTTAATTGGCCCCTTATATGATTTGCAAAAATTAAATAATAATAATAATAATAATAATAATAATAATAATAATAATAATAATAATAATAATAATAATAATAATAATAATAATAATTCGACTATTATATTATGTTAATTATCGAGCATATAGGCCTACACATACATCTATATGTCCGTAGCGGATTGAATCCTTCCTTCTCAGACATCAAGGAATTTACAAGCATTTCCCCTGTTTAGAAAGAATATAAAGTCGTCGTCATGGCAACTAGCGACGAATTCTTTCAGAGTCGTCCCTAACAGACTTTTGCGGCGGCACCTACCTTTATGAGAGAGACGGCACCGCCAACGACGTCCTCCGCGCCTGCCGGCAGAGCACCCATCGTGACTCAACCGTCGCGTCGGTAAGTTGACGCCCCCAGACATGGTCGGCGGGGAAGCGAGGGGGAACCACTGGCTGAGCCAGTTAGTCTCTGTTCCCGGGTCCGCAATTGACTACACCAAGTTCTGGGTTACGTTACGTGTTCCAGCTCTCATTATGTTCTACGTTTTTCATAATTTATTTTATTATGTATCTCTATTACATGGTCGCCATAGGACTGGATTCTTCTGTACTTACATTTCTTGGGAGGTGCGGTGTTTTTTCTACTTCTTTTTCAGAACTTGTGTAATTTTTTTTTTTTTTTTGTATTTTCTCTTACACAAACTACAACGGAATGTTTTCCTTTGTACTAGCAATTTTCTTGAGAGATCCTAGTGTATTTCTTGCCAGTATTCACCATCCAAAATAATAATAATAATAATAATAATAATAATAATAATAATAATAATAATAATAATAATAATAATAATAATAATAATAATAATAATTTGGTGAAGGATAGAAGGAAAAATATTCTGGTAATGCAGAATTCCTGCACGGAAATGTACTTCGGTACATAAAAGTAATTTCATAATTTATTTGTACATCTTTTAAACTTTACTACAAGACCCAGAATAAGTTACGTTTTCTCAACCTCACTAAAAATGTTTTATGAATTTGTGTACACAATTGAAACTAAACTGCGTACAGTGCAGTGCAGTAAACTGAGTATTCTAACTTATTACAAAGGTTTCGAAATTGTTACTGCTTTGTTTCTCTTGATATTTGTATAATCAGTTACTTATTTTTAGATGTTTAGTCATTTTCTTTAATCACTTATGTATTAGGCAGTCAAATATTGCATTAGTACTTTTTGTGGCCATTGTGATCTTACCTTTCTACCTGTATATTTTTTACTCCCCTCTTTTTGCATTTTTGCAAATGTATTTGTAATTTTATTTCTAATTCTTATTTACTTCTCTCTGCATTTGTTTTTTTATATGCTTATTTGTATTCTGGTGTGGTAGAGAAAGCCTGATGGCCTTAACTCCACCAGAGTAAATAAATAAGTAAATTAATTAATAATTGGACTGTATTCTCCTGTATTTACAACTTTCTTTGGATCTCCTTAATGCGTTTCATACAATTAATCTTACTGAAAAGTATATAATAATATTTTATGCTTGCTCTTCAGAAATCGGTATAACTACGAAAAAGAACAATAAAACATTTTTGTGTAGTTTCACTGCAAATTACTCTTTATTGAAGCTCAGGTCCACTCTTTGCCCTCAGTGTTTGTTTTAAGTAGTCTTCTCTATGTAAAAAAAAGAAAGTATATTCATTTTTATTCAGTGTGCTCTTCAATTCTTCATCATATAACACGTATCAAAAATAAATTTATATTAATAAAGTAACTAAGTATATTAGGATCGCCAATACTTCCCATTCAAAAAATAATTTCATAATTTATTTGAATCTCTTTTACAACTTTATTCCAAGGCCCAGGATATCTTTCCTCAACATCACGAGAACTATTTTATGAATTTGTACATTTAATTGTAACTGCAATGGGCTACATTCTTCTGTATTTACAACTTTATTTGAAGATCCTCAATGCGTTTTCTGCAATGAATCTAACTGAAAACATTCAACAATTTATTTATCTTTGCCCTGAATCTCATTGAAAACATTCAACAATTTATTTATCTTTGCCCTGAATCTCATTGAAAACATTCAACAATTTATTTATCTTTGCCCTGAGTCTCATTGAAAACATTCAACAATTTATTTATCTTTGCCCTGAATCTCATTGAAAACATTCAACAATTTATTTATCTTTGCCCTGAATCTCATTGAAAACATTCAACAATTTATTTATCTTTGCCCTGAATCTCATTGAAAACATTCAACAATTTATTTATCTTTGCCCTGAGTCTCATTGAAAACATTCAACAATTTATTTATCTTTGCCCTGAATCTCATTGAAAACATTCAACAATTTATTTATCTTTGCCCTGAGTCTCATTGAAAACATTCAACAATTTATTTATCTTTGCCCTGAATCTCATTGAAAACATTCAACAATTTATGTATCTTTGCCCTGTATCTCATTGAAAACATTCAACAATTTATTTATCTTTGCCCTGAGTCTCATTGAAAACATTCAACAATTTATTTATCTTTGCCCTGAATCTCATTGAAAACATTCAACAATTTATTTATCTTTGCCCTGAGTCTCATTGAAAACATTCAACAATTTATTTATCTTTGCCCTGAATCTCATTGAAAACATTCAACAATTTATGTATCTTTGCCCTGTATCTCATTGAAAACATTCAACAATTTATTTATCTTTGCCCTGAGTCTCATTGAAAACATTCAACAATTTATTTATCTTTGCCCTGAATCTCATTGAAAACATTCAACAATTTATTTATCTTTGCCCTGAATCTCATTGAAAACATTCAATAATTTATTTATCTTTGCCCTGAATCTCATTGAAAACATTCAACAATTTATTTATCTTTACCCTGAATCTCATTGAAAACATTCAATAATTTATTTATCTTTGCCCTGAATCTCATTGAAAACATTCAACAATTTATTTATCTTTGCCCTGAATCTCATTGAAAACATTCAATAATTTATTTATCTTTGCCCTGAATCTCATTGAAAACATTCAATAATTTATTTATCTTTGCCCTAACATTTGAACTCAATGGCGGGATGTGTAAAAAGTACAGAGTATAATATCACATCTCTCAATTATTCCAACTAAATAAACAAGTAACAGCTCTCTTACAAAATATTTACTCTATTTGTTACAATATATATTTCAAATCATGTTGAACAAAGGCGTAGGTTCCAACTGAGAATGTCCGTTGATTTTATTGAATTCAGGATGTACAATAATGGATTCTTCAGCCTGCAAAATCCTGGAAAGAAAAGAGAATCAGTTATGCGATTCTCAGGTTTTCACAGAAGAATGGAATTAAAAAGACGATCAGGCATTCATGCTGCAAGCCAGAAACAGAGAAAGCATCAAGCGAGCTTGTTCAACTAATAGAAGAAGTTTTATATATACGAGGCAAGCACAAGCAACTAGAGGTTTACAAAAGCAAGGCAACAGCACCCTTGGTAGAATTAATACATGCATAAAGAATACTGAAACAGCCACATATAAGTATCTGATTTATGACTTTCGAAAGCCATGGAAAAAGGCAATGACAAAATTAGATACGGCGAGAATGAAAGACAGATTACCACAATAGCAGAAGATACGTTAAAGCAGGTAGAGCAGGTAAGAATAAAATAAGCGAAAAATTCAACGTTACTGCTTAAATAATACAAGAAAGGAGATTTCACATCAATACACAAGCAGTTTAAAACTACATTACTTACTTACTGGCTTTTAAGGAACCCAGAGGTTCATTGCTGCCCTCACATAAGCCCGCCATTGGTCCCTATCCTGAGCAAGATTAATCCAGTCTCTACCATCATATCCCACCTCCCTCAAATCCATTTTAATATTATCTTCCCACCTACGTCTCGGCCTCCCCAAAGGTTTTTTTCCCTCCGGCCTCCCAATTAACACTCTATATGCATTTCTGGATTCGCCCATACGTGCTACATGCCCTGCCCATTTCAAACGTCTGGATTTTATGTTCCTAATTACGACAGGTGAAGAATACAATGCGTGCAGCTCTGCGTTGTGTAACTTTCTCCATTCTCCTGTAACTTCATCCCTCTTAGCCCCAAATATTTTCCTAAGAACCTTATTCTCAAACACCCTTAATCTCTGTTTCTCTCTCAAAGTGTGAGTCCAAGTTTCACAACCATACAGAACAACCGGTAATATAACTGTTTTATAAATTCTAACTTTCAGATTTTTTCACAGAAGACTAGATGACAAAATCTTCTCAACCAAATAATAACACGCATTTCCCATATTTATTCTGCTTTTAATTTCCGCCTAACAGTTTAAAACTACATTAGTCGTAAAAAATAACTAATTAACCATTGTGTCCAAGATATAGAACAACATTCTATTTAATTTATAGATCTAATAGTTAATTATATTAAATGTTCGTAAAGGTTATCTTTTTTGGCACGAAGGTCAAAAAGATAACTTTACGAATGTGTAGCATACATTGTTTTTTCTACGGTACCACAAATTTACATTAAATAAATGCTTCAAGTTGGAGTGGGTATAAGATCACGATTTCACGACCGTCTAAAATAACAACTCTTAAGAAGTAATTAAATCTATCTATGGGATATCATGTTTTATTCATGTTCACGATTTCATGGCCGTCTAAACCGACCATTATCAGCAAAGCGGTTAGAAGAAGTTATAGAGGATTTCACATTAAGAAAAAAGCATTGAGCACATGGGGCTATTCCATCAAATGGCCAGTTGCCATAGAAACCCTACCTACCACACAGATTCTGCAATGTGTTAGGCAAGGCCCATATAATCAATGCTTTTTTCTTAGCGTGGAATTCTCTATAAGAAATAAGTAACTATAGAATCATAGTCTATTAGACTGATGAAACGCGAAGTTACTTCAGATCCTTAAAACAATGCAATCTATGAGTAAGCTACTTCATGTAAGTTAATTTCATAATAATACGGGCTAAATAGCCACCGACGTAGCTCAGTCGGCTAAGGCGTTTGCCTGCTGATCCGGAGTTTCGCTCGGGCGCGGGTTCGATTCCCGCTTAGGCTGATTACCTGGTTGGGTTTTCCCGAGGTTTTCCCTAACCGTAAGGCAAATGTCAGGTAATCTATGGCGAATCCTCGGCTCATCTCGCCAAATATCATCTCACTATCACCAATTTCATCGACGCTAGGTAACCTGGTTTTTGATACAGCGTCATTAAATAACCAAGTAAAAAAAATACGGATCAAAATGTAAATATGAATGTTAAATTTGTTACTTATTTCTGTTACTTGTAATGTTTGCGGCATCAAAGATAGAGGTAATGCATTAATTTCTTACTAAATGGAGTTTTTATACTGAAAATTGCATTTTCTTTTGCAGTACGTAAAATTAATAGCAGTGCGTAAAGGGATTACTTACATTTTGTTACGCACTAGTGTTTTAAAGGCTCGCTTTAAGCACTGATAACAGTGCAACTTTATAATAATAATAATAATAATAATAATAATAATAATAATAATAATAATAATAATAATGATTTATTTTAGCTGGCAGAGTTAAGGCCGTAAGGCCTTCTCTTCCACTCAACCAGCAAAAAGTGTATATACATATGCATGAACTTACAAAGAATCCAACAATTTGATTGAGATGAGAGTTACATGTATACAAAAGTTATTTACAAATTAAACAACAAAATACTATGAACTATTAATTAAACACTGAAATAAACTGTGTAGCAGAATTAAACTAAAATACATAGAATGTTAATATATTTCAAATAATATTAGATAATAGAAAGAGATTATTACGAGACAATTAAAATACAGCACAATCAGGATGATGTCTAAAGAAAAAAGTAACAATGTAGTCAGTGATAGTTTAAATCAGTATGATTGGAGTGAAATGCTAATAAGGTTATCTTTTAAGCTGTTCTTAAAGGTGTTTATTGTCTTGCAGCCCCTAATACTTTGTGACAAGGAATTCCATTGACGCGAGGTGGATATTGTAAAAGATGATGAATAACAAGATGTTCTATGAAGAGGTATACTTAGCGTGCCACAGATAAGTGATCTGGTATTTACGTCGTGGTTAGAGTATAGATAAGAGAAACGAGACGAAAGGTAATTTGGTGTTGAAGTGTGCAGAATTCGAAAGAGTAAAGACAAAGAGTGTAAAGTTCTACGTTCTTTAAGTCGGAGCCACGAGAGACTTGCGAAGGACGGTGATATGTGATCATACCGTCGGATGTTGCACACGTATCTGACGCACATATTCTGAGCTCGCTGTAACTTGACTGACAATTCAGAACTTAGGTCACTTAACAAAACGTCACAATAATCGAAGTGCGGCGTTACTAGGGTTGCACTAGGGTAAGTTTTAGTTGCTGGGGCAAGAAGTTTCTCAAGCGACTCAAACAGTGAATGGAGGAACAGATTTTTTTTATCGTTTCTTTAACTTGAAAATTCCAACTTAGATTATTACCAAAACAGAAGCCAAGATTTTTTACGACAGATGAATAAGGGATTAGCGTGTTGTTAAGAGTAACAACTGAAAGATTACTGTTATTAAGGGAGTTAACTAAACGCTTATGTCCAATAATTATGGCTTGAGTCTTACTTGGATTAAGTGCGAGTCCGAAATTGGCCGCCCAAGTGGAGACAGTGGCTAGGTCACAATTTAACTTGTCAATCGATTCATTGATCGTATTGGGTCTGGAATGTATGTAAAGTTGTAGGTCGTCGGCATAGAGGTGATATCGGCAATACTGTAAGTTCTTTGATACGTCATTAATGTAGATAGAGAAAAGTAGTGGACCTAATACGGAGCCCTGCGCATTATCATAGAAAAATTTTAATACAGGCCTACTGTACAATAGTATGAAAAAAGATTATCGGCCTAGAATACTTCGAAGTTCAAGAATTTATTAAACATCGCGCATACAAAGTATTAAAAGCGCCTGTTCACAACATAGCGCGTCCGTTTCCGTCTAAAGACTCGGATTTCAGTCCTGAAGGGATTTTTTCAACGTGATTTTTAACTTAATTCAATGTAATTCTTTGATGTTTTGTGAGTGTCCTACTCAATGCTTCCAATATTACGATAATATGCAAAGAGTAACTCGATTTGTAGCACACGTATAACAATTTCTTAATCAATATTTTTTCCATTAGGATAATCAATAAGTAGGGAATCAAGCGACTTACAGCGCACGTATAAAAATCTACCAATCGATTTAATTTATTAGACTACATTTAGCAGCATACATCGTCATCTGACTGGCAATTTTCCGTATTTCACGTAAACCGCGCGAGAGGACTGAATTTCAACGCAGGCAATCTCTTTGTCAGCCATTATACAAATGCCTACAATAAAATAATAGTCTCTGAATTACAGTAATTATGAAAATATCAAGTACTAGCAATTTGAATTGCTTTTTTAACGTCCCTTTTTAACTACACTTTGAAATTACAAGCAACATTGCTGTTTTATGTTTACAAATGTGTTTCATATAAGGCAATTACAATTGAAGTATTTATCGTTATATAAATTATCGCTTTGTTATTAGTTACCACCTTCTCTTTATTGAAGAGGCGTAAGAATCGGTTTGTAATGTGAATAAAGGCGCTCGATTACTCTTAATTGAAAAACAAGAATAGTTCATTCACTCTAATTTTGAAAGTTGTGTATTTAATTTAATTGTGTTAGAATGGAGTTCAATTTACACTTCATGTTTTGATAATAAAGTCTGTTTATTCTTTTCTTCATATATTTTATTTTTAGCAAATAAAATTGTTAAGATGGGTCATGTAACACAACAATGGTATTGTCTAGTTGCAGTAACCAAGCTGTGAGCTGCATTATCGTAAGTAATTAATATTAATTAGCTTTTTATGTTTTTTTTAAGTTATTTGTTAAATAGTTACAATAAATACGGATTGAGTTTTTTTTTAATTTCCCTACAGAAATGTAGGTCTATACCAAGTGACCTTGCTTGTAAATTGATGGATAATTCAAAACTTCACGTGGTGTTAAAAAAGGTAAAATTTTCCACCTATATACGCCATAAAGGCTGTTTAGGGGGCATAATTATGTTAAGATACTGAAATTTTATGTAGATATTCGGAACTCAAGTACGTTAACAGAGGATTATCAATACGAAATTGGTGTAATAATTTGAAGTAATTTTGCAGAAATTATGAATTTTAATTACATGTTTTACAATCGAATTTTAAAAAATTCAGCATAACTCGAGACAGAAAGACTATTACAACAATAATCTATTTTGAAGATTATTTTGTTAAGAATTACCAATAAAAATTCAAACTCATCACATACTGTCTTTTCTTCTGTTTATATATATATATATATATATATATATATGTGTGTGTGTGTGTGTGTGTGTGTGTGTGTGTGTGTGTGGTGCACTTACAAATAGTCTCTCACATCTTAAACAATTCCTGAATGATGGATTGCAACTCTATAAAACTACATCAATTTATAACTGCAATGTTTTACGCATTTGCAGTTTTGATATTTAAGTATTTTAACAACTTTTTTCCTTAAGTCTTTGCTGTTCACTTTAACACTTACATAGAAGATATAAAACTTTTTAAAAATAAAAACTTTTAAAATGTTAAAGAAAGTAATATAGGCCTACCTTAATGACAGACGGTACTACAGTAGCTCAAGAGACATTGATGATGACACTACACCGGTGTCGAAACGGTACCGTCTGTCAATAAGGTATATTACCTTTCTTAACATTTTTAACACTTTTAAAGTTTCAGGGCCGTATTCATAGACATTTTTAGCGCGGGCTTCCGGTGGATTATCAGCGTTTTTCGTATTCATAAACCAGTGTTAGCGATAGGATATGATTTGAATTCTGTGGATAGCCGGGGCTAGCTTAGTACGCTCGTAGCGCGTGCTGCGAAATGTCTATACATAGCACCCTTAATTTCTAAGAAGGTTTTATATATTTTTAACTTTTTTCTATGTATTATACATCTGAAGTCTGATTAATGTAATACGTATCTAGTCAGTGATGTGTGTAATGGAGGGAGAAAGGAACTATCTACCCTACCCATAATCTCCTGACCTAGTTGCGTCATGAGTGATACCTTGTTGGTGTCACTTGTGGGGTCCAGACCTGTCTTCGGACAGTTGACTAAACAACAATATTTAAAACTCTCCTTAAACTCCCAAACATTTCTTTCTTCTTTTAACAGTTTTCAATTTCACCGACTTCTTACAACAGGTCAGAGTTAAAATCGTTGTAACAGCATATGAGAAGAATCTTATCTTCACATGGAATTCAAATCCTGCCCTTCCAGTTAAGTCCACTAGTTCTTCCCACTACCCTAACCTGTACCTTACTAGTTATTGTACAACATTGACATTTACTTATTCGTAGGTTTCACAATATGCTGCTATTGTGGAACCACGTCCAAGTATTCAACATAAAAAACAAGTTAACTTAAAATCCATAAGGAACCCCACGTTGATACGAGAGGTTTTCAAGTTATAGATAATAGATTAAGTTCCCGAGCTCGCAGCGAATTGTTACAGGCTTATCCAGTGTTGTACATATTCAAAGACAGAGTTGAAAAGTATAAATACAGTTGCATTTCCCATGGCAAGTTTCGGCAGGACCTGGTCATCGCCTTAAAACCAGATCAGACATGATAAGCTTGTTCCGTCTCGCCTATGAAGTGACCACAACAAGTCCTGGTTGTAGTCCTTATCGGCCCGTTTGACCACATCGAACCAGGTATAAAGCCGTATTCTCTCGTTTTTAATAAGACTCAAGTTACTAGTTGAATTCAACAACAGTTTTGAAACGTGTATGTGTGAAACATGTATCGCCCCGTCTCTCAACATTAGCATATACAACAGGACTTATATTTTGCAGCCTTCTGAAATATACACTGAAGTGTCACCCATTGATCATATTCTATTTATTTTACTTTGCATGCAGGAGTAGGTACATTAAATTCTTCTTATTGCCCGTTTTGACAACCAGGATCTGTCCATCTCCTCTTCGGCCGTCCTACTTTCCGTCTTCCCTCTGGTTTATACTTGAGAAATCTAGTAATCTTTCCGAGTTCACTTGAAGTATAATTATGTCAGTAACAATTCTCTTTGTAACTTTTATATTTCGGTTTTAATGAATATTTATTTTGTAATAACATTCATCTTGTGGTCCCTGAGAGAATAACCAGCATAGGAATCTCATTTATGCGGACTCAGATCTTCTTTTGTTTCTTCTGTTCAATGACCAGTCCTCACAAGTATTAAGTTAATACTGGGACTACCATCACATTAAACTTTCAGTTCTGTGAAGGTTTGTGTCTTATTCTTTACAGTCCTTCATATTACTCCACATATTTTACATCTATTATATTATATTGTATTGTATTGTATTGTATGACAGTAACATGTTTTGTGTCTGAAGTAGGCCTACTTAAAATTTGAGAGCTTTTCGAAGATTTCATTATCAACAGTAATCTCACTAGAGGTTTTGATTTATATAGAGAAAATCAAAACTCGAGTGGGATTTAATTGACTATTGCACGATTAGAAGAAAATATATAAAGATGAGAAGAAATAAAGTAGTCTAATACAATCAAATATTAATTTACTTACTGAAATTCTATTTCACTAATGTTAACTTCACCAAAACGTTTGAACGTAGCCGCCATTTTCAGTCGGCTGTCTGAGTGTCAATCAGTTGATGATTGCAAAGCATGTTTCATAGTACCGTAAAGAATTTGAAGTTTGAAATGTTGGCAAACAAAGAAACAAATAGTAGGAAAGTGATACGAACAGAAACAAGTATACAGAGATTAAAAGAAATAACGTATTCTAATAAAATAAAATAGATATTAATTAACTTACTAAAATAAATTCTATTTCACTAATGTTATCTTCACAAAAATGTGTGAACGGAGCCGCCATTTTCAATCTACTATCTATGCGGGAAACAAATTACGATCGCAAAACATGTTTTATAGTACAGTAAAGAATTTGCAGTTTCAAATGTTGGCAAACAAAGAAACAAGTGCTAGGGTAGTGATAAAACAAACAAATGCTAGGGAAACGATAAAATTAAACAAATGCTAGGGAAACGATAAAATTAAACAAATGCTAGGGAAACGATAAAATTAAAAAAATATTAGGGAAACGATAAAATTAAACAAATGCTAGGGAAACGGTAAAATTAAACAAATGCTAGGGAAACGATAAAATTAAACAAATGCTAGGGAAACGATAAAATTAAACAAATGTTAGGGAAACGATAAAATTAAACAAATGCTAGGGAAACGATAAAACTAAACAAATGCTAGGGAAACGATAAAATTAAACAAATGCTAGGGAAACGATAAAATTAAACAAATGCTAGGGAAACGATAAAATTAAACAAATGCTAGGGAAACGATAAAATTAAACAAATGCTAGGGAAACGATAAAATTAAACAAATGCTAGGGAAACGATAAAATTAAACAAATGCTAGGGAAGCGATAAAATTGTGCGATAAACAATCATAATTGGTTGAAAGACGTCCTTTCGTACCATTTTATTGGTCAAAAGTAATATAACGTAGTAAAAGTGTAATAGTCAATGACAATTTTGCATCGTATACTATACTATGAATCTTAATTGGTGATCCATGTAAATAAGTGGGCATCTCTCAGTGGAAAAGTATTTTAAATGAATTGTTTTATTTGTGCAAGAAAAATGCATACTTCTATTGAAATTTACGCTTAATTTTAGTACTAGACGTAGACATTATTTTAATGAAGGTTACCCCTTTTTGCCGTTTCCGTAGGTAGAGACAGTGTACGGTGTTACGCATAAAAATTTCCACTATATAATTGACATATACGACTATTTAAAAGCAATGATAAAAAGAGTTTCGAATAAAAATAAATACACAAATTATGCCATAAAGAAATAAGAGTTTAACTTACCTACTAAGTTCAACTGACAACGTAATTTCTTGTCCGTAATCCAACATAGTTTTCAACGCAATGATTTTAAAAACAGTCATACGAATATTATGATTTCTATATCATTGTCGTTGTCGCATGGACATTGGACGTCATTGCAAAATTTTTAAATCTCTTTCGTCTATAAACCATAAAATTATATTCTTGTAACAATCATTTATTATTAAGAACACTTTACATATAGAAAATATATCTGTTGTTTAAAGAGATTCACTCGGCCATGAGGGGATAAAAATTTCGTTTTTCAGATCTTACATTTAAAATACTGTGATGTTTTGTGATCATGATGATTGTGATTTATACATGTAAATAAAATTATGTAAGGAATTCCTGTTGCCTGATTTTATTGGTAGGTACGAAAAACAAATCTTCACATCGGCAAGAATATTTTCATTGCTGTTCGGTATAGAGATCTGTTATATCAGTCACTTATAAATGAACACCTACCTCCCCGGAAAAAGGATGTAACTTTAAATTAATTAAATATCTGATTTACGTGGAAAAATAATTTTGAAGCATTCATTTATAACAATAAATTATTTAATTCAATAGCCGAATAAACTTGCGTCCTTGATTAATCAAATGGCTCAGCTAGTAAATGTAGGCTTAAGGAAATATTCCCATGAAATTATTTTCCTTTCATCTGAAACGTGTATTACAGATTTCTTGATTACACCCTTATTCTGGGGAGATCTTCAAATATGTGTAGGATTACAAATTCCTTTTAAAGGATAATTCTTAATTTAAAAATATATATATATGTGTATCTGTTTCCCATATGTTCTAGATGTCAAGGGTAATATAGGCCTATTTCACGTGATTGTTAATTTCCCATACATTTTAATCTTTTAACATAGACATTTTTGGATAGCAGAGGAATAGCTGACTTAAATTTGAATGTTTTAAACTTTATAGCCTATTATCAAACCTTCCTAGCTTTAAGTTGTTATTGGCTATATGATATTAGTTGTTAATAAGTCATATATTATACACTTATACAAAAACAAATTAATTTTCATGCTTTGTAAACTTTGTTTTGAAATACAATTTACAGTTGTCAATAGCAATTCCAAGTTAATCTTGCATGGCCCAACATTGTAAAATTCCTTTGCAAAAAGAAAAGTCAAATTTGTTCGGATCAAATTTCTGTACGTTTGAAGGACAAAAAAATTCAATCATTCATTATCATAATACAGCCCTCTCTTAAGGGGACACTATGGTGAATTAATGGTGAAAAATTAATAAAATCCACTTAAAAATTTATTGTGACTCTCTACTTAAGTTCTACTCAAGTTCTTTCTCAATAGCCATGGCCCGCTCATGGAATTCGCTGCCGCTCGAAATCAGGGGTAGTCTTAGTCCTCAGTTGTTTAAAATTATGTTGTTTAGATATTTAAATGCAAAGAATTAGTTTTTTAGGTAATTTTTATTTATTATTATTATTATTATTATTATTATTATTTCACACAGTCATTACTTTATTTTTCCATTAACACTTATATCTAGGTAATTGTCATTGTCTCAATGTAACACGTGCTGTACTGATCATACTAATTCTACTATTCCTTTAGTTGTGAGATTATATTCATATGTATTAATTCTTTTTTTTTAAGTTAATACTGTATACTAGATGTATTTTCCTGTTTGTGATTATATATTCAGTCTCTTTTTTTTTATTATATATATATTTTTTTATTATTGTTATTTTAAAGTTAATACTGATTGTGTATATGTATTCAATCTCTCTTTTTTACTTAATTATGTTTATTATTATTTTTAAGTTAATATTTGTATACCGGTATGTTTTTTTTGTATGTGATTTTATCCTGGTTGAGTGGAAGAGAAGGCCTGATGGCCTTAACTCTGCCAGGGAAAATAAAACTATTATTATTATTATTATTATTATTATTATTATTATTATTATTATTATTATTATTATTATTACTTACACCGAGCTCAAAAAGCTAATTAATTTATGTTCCCATGACTATTTTGAAGCTTTTGAGATAATATAAACTAAAAATTATGAAAATTGTGATGCAAGAAGCGTTTTTAGTGATGTCAATATAAAATATATTTTAAAAAATATCATTTCAAAACTATTAGCGCTAATGGCACCAAATTTTGTACAGATTATAGTATTGTAGGCATTTTTATGTAGTTTAAATTTATAAATTTTGGATGAAAATTGTAAAAGATTAAAAACTCACGTAAATGTCCCCTTAAATTGAGAGAGAAATATTGGGAATAAAGTTTCTCAAAACACGCTCTGAAATGTATCGTATGAAACAATTTTTATCTCGAAAAAGAAGTAAAAACGAGCAAAACTGTATTAAACTTTTTGTTTGAAATATCTCAAAGAATAACCCCATGAAATTAATAGCATTACTTACGGTTCACCCTGTATTAATATCACGCTTATTTATTATAATTTTAGTATAAAAATTACTCTAGATAATTTCTTAAAAATTTCATCAACATGTTTTTTTTCCCCATCTTGCAAGTAGTTTACGTAAGATCTCATAATTTAATTTGTTAAAATGTATCAACGTCATTAAAACTAATTACAGAATTTAATATAAAATTGTGTGCTAAATTTTCGTTACAGCTTTATTTCTGTAAATGAATTAATAATACATACCTATGCAAGAGACACTACCACTTACGTTTTAACTCGTTTTCAAAGTCTCTAATCAGTATCCTGGAAACGAAAGAGACCGCGAGCATTTAAGTTCAACTAACTGCTAATGTAATCAGTCTTGATTGATGAGTGCGTCTGTGTAACGTTCAATTATTCACTCCGCCACTTTGCTGCAGTTTCTTTCACTTCACAGCTAATGCTTGCAGACAAAATGCATACCCTCATTCGTTTATTCATTCATTCAAAAGTGATTTATTCATTTAAAAAATTAAACATTCATTCTTGTTTCCTTTCTTTTCTAATTCATTTTAAACTTTATCTATCTCCTATTATTCTTTTCTTGAATGTTCATTTTATTCCCTTCCAATCCTTCCTTCTTCCTAATTTCGGATATTATTTAATCCTTTCTTGTTATATTCTTTTTCCATTTTCTTCTTTGCTATTATCTATAGATTTTAGCTTTCTTCCACTAGGTCTTTCCTTTTATTCCTTACCCTCATACCTACTTTCTTCTTTATAGTTTGTATCTTCCCCTTTCTCTCTCATTTCTTCTCTCCGTTGTTCTTTCTTATCTTATTCCTTTATCTTCCAATTGTCGTTCTCCTTTCTTCCTTTCTTCTTTATCCATTCTCCTTCTCTTTTTTTGTATATTCCGTTCATCTTTCGTTCCGTTCCTTTCTTTCTTTTTCATTCACTTCTACTCTCTCTCTCTCTCTCGTTACTACCTTCTTTATTCTTCTCTCTTTTTCATTTTTTCCAGTCTTCCTGTCTTCATCTTTCCTCTCATCCTGTATCTTTATTAAATGTATTATGTCATTATTTTGATATGATACCTTTTGCACAAAAGGAGAGATCTATAACTGAAACTTGATTAATATATTTCAGTATTATTTTTATTTATCCTGGTAATAATGAACAGTTTGACTCGTAGACATTTTGTTTTTCAGCATTAGCTTCCAATGATTGTACGAGATTTCGAAGAGAACGGCAGTTACGTAGACTTTCGGCCCCCACCCTATTACCAATAATGCATAGCACAATGTCAATACGAAGGTTGCTGTCGTCTGCGATACAACGAACTTTTCTGTTGATTTTCGAGTTCGTCATTTTTTTTCTGGTTATTATATGCTTATTTAAGTTGTGTTAACTCTCGCTAGTGGTTTTATAGTTTATTTTATCCATGTTAGTATTTATTTTATTATTGTAAATATTTTTGTATTATTATTATTATTATTATTATTAATGAATTAATTTGTATTACTATCTTTGTATCATCTCCGTGACGGATATTCTATTATTATTATTATTATTATTATTATTATTATTATTATTTATAACAGAAATTCTAAATCACTTTCTCCAGTCTGTAGATGCATAAAATATGCCAATTTGCATGGGCACAATTTAGATCCTTTTAAGGTATAGTTTCGTTTTGATTATTAGTATTTACTGTTCTTGTTATCTATTTTATTTATGTATGTTTTTGTTTATTTAAGATATTATTTATTTGTTTTTGCACCTTTGTATCTTCTGTTTCTGTATTGTGCTGAGCTATAATTGGCCTCTGGCTGTTGTTCAGCACACAAATATTAATAATAAATAAATAATTATTATTATTATTATTATTATTATTATTATTATTATTATTACAATTATTTCTAACATCAACATTATTATTGATCTCTTTAAAATTTATGTAGACTACTGGACTGTACCCGAGCACATGCTCATTTCGGGTATATATTCGTATGTATAATTTCAAATGTAAATTGTGAATAAATTTGAATTTGAATTTCCCACCCTCCATTCTCGTTCTTTATATCTCCTTTCTGATTAATATCTCTGTATCCTTAATACTTTCTTTATTTGCTCATTCAATCCAATCATTTCACTTCTTTACTTGCTTTTTTCCGTTCTGTCATTCTTTTCCTGTCTTCATAATTCTTGTTATATTTCTTTTTACGTCATTATTTCTTCTGCTTTCCTTCCATTGTTATTTGATTCCGTCTTGACATGTTGCTTTCAATCAGCTTTCTTCTACTTTCGCTCTCACCTCCTTTTCTTCTATTAATTTGATTTTCTTTTCTGCCATCATTTTTTAATTTACACTTCCAATTTGTTACTCAGAATATTACCTGTTTAATGTTTCAATGTAACCTACTGTTTTTTTTAATAAATATAGCAACAAGAATTACTACCATTTTACATGAAGTGAGATTTGAAATTCGTAAAATCATGTTAAAAATATATACATATAACAATATACAGGCAATATTGTAGTATTAGTGATAAAAGTTGCTGTAGTAGTAGTAGTACGTAGTGTCATTTTCAGTTACAGTATTAAATGTAGTATTAGTATCAATAGTAACAGTACTAGTATCAATTGTAGTAATAGCAGTAGTATCAGTTGCAGTAGTTGTAGCAGTGACAGTAATATCACTGGTAGTAGTCGCAGTAGATGTATCAGTTGCAGAAATAGCACTAGCAGTGGTAATAGTATGTGTTGCAGAAATAGCAGCAGTATTATCAGTAGTAATAGTATCAGTAACAGTAATAGCAGACCTATCAACTGCTGTAGTAGTATCAGTAGATCTATCAGCTGCTGTAATAGTATTAGTAACAGTAATAGTAGACATGTTAGCTACTGTAATAGTATCAGTAACAGTAACAGTAGACCTATCAACTGCTGTAATAGAATCAGTAACAGTAATAGTAGATCTATCTGCTGCTATAGTAGTATCAGTTGCAATAGCAGTGATAACAAATTTCAGTAAAAATAATAGTAGTATTAGCATCAGTTGCAAAAATAATAATAGTAGTAGTAAACTCATTAGTTGCTGTAGTAGTATCAGTAACAGTATAATAGTAGACCTATCAGCTGCTACAGTAGTATCAGTTACAGCAGTAGTGATAACAATTGTAGCAATAATAGTAGTACCATCAGTTGTAGTAATAATAGCAATAGTAGTAGATCTATTAGTTGTTGTAGTAGTATCACTTGCAATAGTATTAGTGATAACAATGACAGTAGTAATAGTAATATTATCAGTTGCAGTTATAGCGGGAGTTACAAGATAGACCTGTCAGTTGCAGTAGTAGTATTGATAATAATTGTAGTAGGCTAATAATAGTATTAATATCAGTTGCAATAGTAGTATCAGTTGTAGTAACAGCAGTAGTAGTATTAGTTGCAATAGTAGTCGTAACAGTAGTAATAGCATCAGTTACAGTATAGTAGTATCATTCAATTTAAACCTTTCATATCACTGATATTCGTACTTGGCAATAATTTAATGCGTGTCATTTAACCATTCACAGGTGTTTGTAACATGAGTTATATGTATATACAATCACAATTGTCCTTCCAAATTTACATGTTTGAAATAATTTTTACAAAAACTTTTTACTCATAACTACATAATACATAAAACTCATGAAATTTACCTGTCATGTATATTACAATGTATATTCGTTAATTTGTTCAAGTTCTAGATTATGTTGTTTTAACATATCTGATGATGCCGAAAAGGAGAAAACGTTAATATTTTATACATACTGTATGTATGTATGTATGTATGTATTTATTTACACTGCAAGTGGGCAAGCACCCGGTGGCAGTGGTATATACAATATTAACAATACACAGTTAAAATGATAAGCAATACACAATAAAATTTACAATACATAGACGCAAATAGATAAATCTTATGATTGAACTCAAAATATTTTCACTATATAGTAATATCAGTTTGAGTAACAGCAGTACGTCTAGTAAAAGTATCAGTTGCGGTAGTAATTGTTTCAAATAATAGCAGCAGTAGTAGGTAGTATTAGT
This sequence comes from Periplaneta americana, assembly GCF_040183065.1. Classification (NCBI taxonomy): domain Eukaryota; kingdom Metazoa; phylum Arthropoda; class Insecta; order Blattodea; family Blattidae; genus Periplaneta; species Periplaneta americana. The sequence goes on along the minus strand of NC_091131.1, from coordinate 35,708,242 downwards.
TGTAGTAGTTACAGTATCAGTTACAGTAGTAACAGCATTAGAGCAGTAGTAATAAGAGTATTAATAGTATCAGTAACAGTAGTATTAGTATCAGTTGCAATAGTAGTATTGTTCTTGTACTGGTTGAGTGGAAGGGAAGTAACTCTGCCAGTAGAAATACTTGTAAATAAAATAAAATAAATAGTAGTAGAAGTAGCGGCAGAATTAGTGTCAATAGTAGCAGCAATAATAACAGTAATAGCAGCATCAATGTCAGTAATAATATTAGTAGTAGCAGTAGTAATAGGAGTAAGTGAAATTATCAGTTACAGTAGTAACAGCATTAGAGCAGTAGTAATAAGAGTTTTAACAGTATCAGTAACAGTAGTATTAGTATCAGTTGCAATAGTAGTATTGTTCTTGTACTGGTTGAGTGGAAGGGAAGTAATTCTGCCAGTAGAAATATTTGTTAATCAAATAAAATAAATAGTAGTAGAAGTAGCGGCAGAATTAGTATCAATAGTAGCATCAGTGCCAGTAATAATATTAGTAGTAGCAGTAGTAATAGGAGTAAGTGAAATTATCAGTTACAGTAGTAACAGCATTACAGCAGTAGTAATAAGAGTATTGACAGTATCAGGAACAGTAGGCCTAGTATTAGTATCAGTTGCAATAGTAGTATTGTTCTTGTACTGGTTGAGTGGAAGGGCAGCAACTCTGTCAGTAGAAATACTTGTAAATAAAATAAAATACAGACGTGGACAAATTATTAACAAAATTGACGATTTTTATGATAATTCTGTTTACAAAATTTGACTTTTCAATTTAGAATACAGTTGACAATTTTGCATACTTCTATCATTACAGTAGACAGAAATATGCAAAAATGTCAACTGTAGTTTAAATTGAAGAGTCAAGTTTTGTAAAAAATATATAGTCTAATAAAAATTTTCAATTTTGCTAATAATTTGTAAATTAGCAAAAATGTCAACTGCATTGAAGAGCCAAATTTTGTAAAAATATAAAACGAAAATCTTCAGTTTTGCTAATAATTTGGAAATATCCCAAATGTCAACTATAGTCCAAATCGAAGAATCGAATTTTGTAAAAATAGAAAATAAAAACCTTCAGTTTTGCTAATAATTTGTAAATATGCAAAAATATCAAATGTAGTCCATATTGAAGAGTTACATTTTGAAAAATATACAATACAAATCTTCAATTTGGCTAATTATTTGGAAATACACGAAAATGTTAACTGTAGTCTAAATTGAAGAATCATATTTTGTAAAAATATATAATAAAAATCTTCAATTTTGCTAATAATTTGTCCACGTCTGTAAATAGTAGTAGAAGTAGCGGCAGAATTAGTATCAATAGTAGCATCAGTGCCAGTAATATTAGTAGTAGCAGTAGTAATATGAGTAAATAAAATGATTCCATATTCAGAAAAATAATTTCGAGCTCATATTATCATATACTGTAAGCAGAAAAATCTCTTTCCTTAATTACTAACATTATTAAAAAAACTAACTTTGTCTTACATTTTTATCGCGCAAACCATTAAAAAGAGAGTTCTAGTTAACAGTGCTCACATAACGGCCAACGACTTCATTTAAAAACATCTCACTTGTGAATCCTACACGGATTACCTGAGCGATACCGAATCAGGTTTGTCCGGCATCTTGATGCGTTCACATGGTCAGTCCACAACTTCTGGTTCTGCAGTATCAATAAGAGACTGACCACTACCGCGCGGCAGTTGTTACAATGGTCACTAGGCAACGGACGAGGATCCAGTTATACTGGTACGGACAACAATCTACCCTATCAACAAGAGCGGCTATGTTACTGAAAGAAACTATACTGTTACTGATTTCAGAAAGATAGAAGTATTTTTTTCTCTTTTATACATTCGTCATTGGGAATTTTATGGTCAATGCCTTCACCTCACTGCTCTATTGCTTTTTAACTTACTGAATTACCTCACAAAAAATTTTGAGGGGATTTAAGAATGCCCCAGTGATTGAGTGTAACTTCTATACTTGAATTAAAATAATAAAATGCAATATGTACATTTTTAACACGGTAGTGTGTATATTTTGATGTTCATGTATAATGAGATCTACGAAAACCATATACGCATTATTCCTGCGATTATTTTGTGGAAATCCTCGATGCACATTACATAGAGAGAGAATAGATCGAAACTGACCGCCTGGAAAACTATACTTTCGTTTCTGCTTCCATGACATCACGAGTGACGTCAGAGTAAAATTTAATGTCAAACTACAATTTTTATATTTTGTACCTCGCCTCGAATATCAACGATTCGCGTCAAAAAAATTACAATACAGAAAACAAAATCACAGGAAGTATCCGAAGATTTGTAAAATGTATTTTAATTTCATTTGTTTTTGTGCAATACTAGGGTGTACAATTGGAAGATGCAAAAGAAAAATTGTATTTGCAACATTCATCCAAAATCGAAAATGAGTTCATATTGGCGTAGTAGTGATGCTTTAATGACGATTTCTCCAGCACGCGTTATCCAGTGTCGAAATTCAATATGGGCGAGAAATGATAGATAGATTTTGCCTGGAGGGTTCTTCCTTTATGTGTCACAATTCTACGAAACGAGATCCACAGCTTTAATTCCTTCCCGAAGGAAGCCGTCATAAGGAGTACAAGAGGTATGGACGAGTTTTTAACGTAACTCGTCCAAATCGATCACTTATCTCTAAGTCAACGAAGAGTATAACAGAGGCGAAATTCAGGACAAGAACTGCAATATTATATTCATTAACCCCTGCAAGGTTTTATAAGGGTGATGTTATTTAGTACTGCAAAGTATTCTCCAGGCAATTTCTATCGATATATATATATATATATATATATATATATATATATATATATATATAATGCTCTTGGATTTGAATGTCTCGTGACGAGAATATTGTACGAAATGGAAATATAAAAATTGGAAATTTATCTTTCGAAGAAGTGGAGAAGTTCAAATATCTTGGAGCAACAGTAACAAATATAAATGATACTCTGGAGGAAATTAAACGCGGAATAAATATGGGAAATGCCTGTTATTATTCGGTTGAGAAGCTTTTATCATCCAGTCTGCTGTCAAAAAATCTGAAAGTTAGAATTTATAAAACACTTATATTACCGGTTGTTCTGTATGGTTGTGAAACTTGGACTCTCACTTAGAGAGAGGAACAGACATTAAGGGTGTTTGAGAATAAGGTGCTTAGGAAAATATTTGGGGATAAAAGGGATGAAATTATAGGAGAATGGAGAAAGTTACACAACGCAGAGCTGCACGCATTGTATTCTTCACCTGACATAATTAGGAACATTAAATCCAGACGTTTGAGATGGGCAGGGCATGTAGCACGTATGGGCGAATCCAGAAATGCATAAGGAGTGTTAGTTGAGAAACCGGAGGGAAAAAGACCTTTGGGTAGGCCGAGACGTAGATGGGAAGATAATATTAAAATGGATTTTAGGGAGGTGGGATATGATGGTAGAGACTGGATTAATCTTGCTCAGGATAGGGACCAATGGCGGGCTTATGTGAGGGCGGCAATGAACCTCCAGGTTCCTTAAAAGCTATTTGTAAGTAAGTAAGATTTGAATAATTCGCAATCATCAATTAACTTGCATCAGTTTAGAACATATAAAATCTGCTTCGCTCGAATTCAAGATGTTCTCGATTTCTCCATCTTCTTTTCGAAAGATCTACTTTCTGTTCATAAGATGATAATGAAGGCTACTTCTGAAAGTTAATTCTTGCTTTTTCTAGTATAATGAGCTTTCAATATTTTGGTTATGATTGTATATCATCTAACACACGTATTCACACTTGTGCGGTAAAATTGGTCATTACAATACTCGTTTCAGTGTTGTTATGTTTCACTTTACGTTATGAAAGCGGATAAATAATATTATAAACTTTCGCGACTTAGGCGAGATTTTTATTAGAGGAGAAGTGGACTAAAAGTACCTACGCGTTTCTTGAAAGTTCAGGAGGATAATGAAAAATATAGGAAAGTGCAGGTAGATGTCTGTATAATTTGTAAAGGAAAAGAATGGTTTTATAACGGCTGCAATTTGCGGCATCAAGGCCACAAGGTAAGCACCGGCATGAGCTCTTCTTAGACAATTAATAGGCAATGTTAATTGTTTCGTTATAATGTGAAAATATTATAAAACTTTCCTTCCTCTAAAACTGGAAATTACGAGTGCAGTATCATATTAGTAGTATTAGTATTTATTTATTTAACCTGGTAGAGATAAGGCCGTCAGGCCTTCTCTGCCCCTCTACCAGGAGATTCCAACTACAATATGAACAATAAAATTACAATTAGTATTAAATTTATAATTACAATTACAAATAACATTACAATTAGTATTAAATTTACAATTACAATTACAATTAAATCAAAGTAGAAAAGACTACCTGAATAATTAAAGCTAGATAGAGAAACAAAGAATATTTTATATTTACTGAATTAAAAATTAAATCTAGAATAACAAAATTGTATAGTGATAAAATTACTGAATATTGAAATATTTTGTGATAGATTAAAGAAACTACTTACAAGAAATCAATTACTGACCAAGTGCCTAGTAAGTTTTCGTTTGAGTTCAATTTTATTTCGACAGTCCCTGATGCTAGCAGGTAGCGAATTCCAGGGTCTTGGCAGGGCTATTGTGAAAGAAGATGAGTATGAGGAAGTGCGATGGGATGGTATTGTTAGTATTGTTTCATGACGAGAGCGTGTGTTCAGATTATGGTGGGAAGAAAGGTAAGTGAAGCGAGACGACAGGTACTATACGTCGAATTCAATAGCGAAAGCAGCAATACTTTTGACTTTTTCGGGAGAGAGCTAATTGTAAATTATATATGATTTTAATGTCTTTGCAAAACAGCTCAATAAATTATTATTATTATTATTATTATTATTATTATTATTATTATTATTATTATTATTATTTACATTCCCTTTTCTACTTAAAGTTTATCTTGAGTGTTGATATAATTTCTTTCGCGAATCAAGACATTCTTTCTCAATTACTTGACAACTAATGTTTGAGACGGGCTCCGCGCCTTGTAAGCAAGCAGCCCGCTCGCCTCGCTCGGGTTACGCCAAGACGCTGTGACCAAACGGCCGCGACGATTCCGGCGAATCGTGGGGTGTGAAACCGTGTGAGCAGCAGATGGCTACGAGACAGACTGACGTGCTTTATAACGAATCGTAAGTCTAAAATTGTATTTATATTGCTACACAACTGAAGTAGGGCTACATCAATTATATTCAACTAATGTTTTGCCTTTTTAAGGCAAGTAAGTACAAGCCGATATACTTCGAAAAGTAAAGCCAGCCATATTTAATTAAAACTCACAGCATAAATCGTAATTTTCACACTGCAATGAAATATAAAGGCTTACTTTATTTACCTAGTCATTTAATAGTAGCAATTATATTAATTATTTCATTATCATAGAACAAATTTCAAAATTGTAATACTCATGTTATACCCTAACAGAGAGGGTTTGGAATTGAACGGGTTACATCAGTTCCTTGTTTATGATGAGGACGTGAGTATGTTAAAAGAAAACCTACAAACGATTAGAGAAAACACGAGAATTTTACTTGAAGCAAGTAATGAGGTATATTTGGAAGTAAATCTCGAAAAAGACAAAGTATATTATGATTATGGCTCGTGACCAGAACATTGTACAAAAATGGAAATATAAAAATTGAAAATTTATCCTTAGAAAAGATGGAAAAATGTCAGGTAATCTATGGCGAATCCTCGACCTCATCTCGACAAATACCATCTCGCTATCACCAATCCTGTCGAAGCTAAATAACCTAGTAGTTGATACAGCGTCGTAAATTAATAAATTATAAAAATAAAAAATAAACCAAGCCAGTAAGAAATATGGAACACTGCTCCTACCGGTAGCTTTCCCATTTTTAATTATATAAAGAAACTCTGTACACAAAAGTAATAACGGATGAAAAAGGAATATTTTAAACATGTTTTAAAAAACCATGTCCATCCCCTTCTTCTTTTACTGACCCATAAATATTCCTGAGAATTTTCCATTCAAAGACCTGTAGTAGTGTTTTATCATCTTTGAATAAATTGCAAGTTTCATCGTAAGTAACAACAGGTCTTGTCGACGTTGATGAATAAAAGCTCTAGTTCAAGAAAATAAACTATAGCCTAAACACTATTGTAAATCACAACCTAACACAGAAACCGAAATTAAAAGAAACGCACATACAATTTTAATCAGAAATTACTACCCTTGCATACGCTGTGCTGTAAAAGGTGGGTGAAGAAAGAATAATGCTGAAACTGGTCAGGAAGGGAAAAGAAACTGGTTGGGTCACTGGCTAAGAAGGAACTGCCTCCTGAAGGATGCACTGTTTGTAATAGTGAACGGCAGAAAAGCCCGGGACAGAAGATGTCAAATGATGGACAACATTAATATATACGGATCGTATGCGGAGATGGAAGGCAGAAAAGAGGAGAGATTTGGGTAATGTTGGATTTGCAATGAAGGACCTACCCATGAGCAAAAATAATCTATGAATAGCACATGAAAATCTCAGCTCTGAAAGGATTATTTCTATTTTCTCTAATTTATTCACTTAAAATTAACAAAATTACTAGGCTATATATTTTTTTATATTTTTACGTTAAGCAAAGGTATAGAATTTTCTATCAAGTTAACATTTTTTTTTTGTTTTTGTCGTTAAACCCTGTATTCTCAGCTATGAAAGGATTATTTCTTATTTTCTATAATTTATTCACTTAAAATTAACGAAATTACTATAACTTATATTGTTTTATATTTTTACGTTAAGCAAAGGTATAGAACTTTCTATCAAGTTAAACATAGTTATATTTTTTGTTTTTGTCGTTAAACCCTGTATTCTCAGCTATGAAATGATTATTTCTATTTTCTATAATTTATTCACTTAAAATTAACAAAATTACTATAACTTATATTGTTTTATATTTTTACGTTAAGCAAAGTTATAGAACTTTCTATCAAGTTAAACATAGTTATATATATTTTTTTTTTTTTTTGTCGTTAAACCCTGTATTCTCAGCTATGAAAGGATTATTTTCCATAATTTATTCACCTAAAATTAACAAAATTACTACAATATATTTTATATTTTCACGTTAAGCAAAGGTATAGAACTTTCCATCAAGTTCAAAATAGTTACATTTTTTTGTTTTTGTCGTTAAACCCTGTATTCTCAACTGTGAAAGGATTATTTTCTATTTTCTATAATTTATTCACTTAAAATTAACAAAATTACTATATATTTTTTAAATTTTTATGTTAAGCAAAGTTATAGAACTTTCTATAAAGTTAAACATAGTTATATTTTTTTGTTTTTGTCGTTAAACCCTGTATTCTCAGCTATGAAAGGATTATTTTCTATAATTTATTCACTTAAAATTGACAAAATTACTATATATTTTTTTATATTTTTACTTTAAGCAAAGGTATAGAACTTTCTATCAAGTTAAACATAGTTATAGGCCTATTTTTTGTTTTTGTCGTTAAACCCTGTATTCTCAGCTATGAAAGGATTATTTTCCATTTTCTATAATTTATTCACTTAAAATTCACAAAATTACTTTATATTTTTTATATTTTTACGTTAAGCAAAGGTACAGAACTTTCTATCAAGTTAAACATAGTTATATTTTTTTTTTGTTATTGTCGTTAAACCCTGTATTCTCAGCTATGAAAGGATTATTTTCCATAATTTATTCACTTAAAATTAATAAAATTACTACAATATATTTTATATTTTCAGGTTAAGCAAAGGTATAGAACTTTCCATCAAGTTCAAAATAGTTACATTTTTTTGTTTTTGTCGTTAAACCCTGTATTCTCAACTATGAAAGGATTATTTTCTATTTTCTATAATTTATTCACTTAAAATTAACAAAATTACTATATATTTTTTATATTTTTATGTTAAGCAAAGTTATAGAACTTTCTATCAAGTTAAACATAGTTATATTTTTTTGTTTTTGTCGTTAAACCCTGTATTCTCAGCTATGGAAGGATTATTTTCTATAATTTATTCACTTAAAATTGACAAAATTACTATATATTTTTTATATTTTTACTTTAAGCAAAGGTATAGAACTTTCTATCAAGTTAAACATAGTTATAGGCCTATTTTTTGTTTTTGTCGTTAAACCCTGTATTCTCAGCTATGAAAGGATTATTTTCCATTTTCTATAATTTATTCACTTAAAATTCACAAAATTACTTTATATTTTTTATATTTTTACGTTAAGCAAAGGTACAGAACTTTCTATCAAGTTAAACATAGTTATATATATATTTTTTTTTTGCTTTTGTCGTTAAACCCTGTATTAACGGGTAAAATACCCTAGAAGGAAATAATTTTTTTTTCTCGGCATCCACTGAAAAGAAAGGAAAGTAGCACTTCACATCCCAGAGATTTATGAAGTACTAAGCAATTGTATCTATGAATGAGACGGAAAGGAGGGGAAGTTGCTATCTCGTTGTTACCCGAGTCGAAATTCTTGTGTTAGTATCCAACATCTCCTATCGTACCAGTCGAAGTATTAAATTCCACTTCAAAACTGTTCAAACAAGAGAAATAAAATTATTCACACCTCGCATTAGTACATTTCATTCCCACGGTACGAGTTAAAATCTTAAGCACCCCTTTGAAGCTGTCGAAACAAGAGAAGCAAACGTATTTACACATCGAATTTAATAGAAGACATGACTAAATTGCCACATTAATAGCTCTGCGCACACATTAGTAACCAACAAGATTCGATATTAAAAGTGTTATTGTCATATATAGACCAATTCTCTTAGATTTTAATAATTCGCAATCATCAATTAGGCTAACTTACATCAGTTTAGAACATATGAAGGGTGCAGAACCATAGTGGACCAAGCGCCATTTACTAAAACCGTAGAAAACAAGGGTTAAAATGAAGTTATTACCATAATTCAATGGAAACATATAGGCCTAGCAAGTAATATAAAGTATATACATTAAAACTAAATGACATATCAATTTTCATTAAACTATGGTATTCACTTAACTTTAACCCTTGCTTTCTTCGTTTTTAATAAATGGTGCTTGGCCCACTATGGCTCTGAACCCTTCATATAGGATCTGCTTCGTTCGAATTCAAGATGTTCTCGATTTCTCCACCTTATTTTCGGAAGACTTACCCTCTGGTCATAAGATGATAATAAATGCTACTTCTGAAAGTTAATTCCTTCGTTTTCTAGTAGAATATAATAAGCTTTCAATTTTTTTCTCATGATTGTATATCAACTAACACACGCAGGCCTATTCACACTTGTAGATTTTCTCTGCTAGGCTATCCACATTTTCATTTCGGTATAACGTAGTATATTTTAGTAACGATCGTACACAAACCATTATGTATATAAAAATTTGTCGTAAATCATTACAAATTCTAATTAAAACTTTTACACTGTTTCTGTAACTTCTGGTAATATTATGAAGTTAAGAACTTAATAAGATTATTGCAAAAAATCTTAAAATACGAGAATGTTTCTTTACTCTCCATACTGTATTCAAAATCTTGATCTGTAACTTCGTTAAGAAGAGAATATGACTAATGTATGAAATTTCATCAGTCAGTTGTTAAAAATTAATGAAAATGTCACAAATTGCTAGGCAATATTATTACTTTACATATAAACTTCTAAAAATATGCATATAAAATACTTTACTTAAACGATTGCATTTTGTAACTAAAATTTACTGTATTAGCCTACATTTTTTAGGTAGATGAATTTTATTATGTAATAAAATGTACAACTTCACCCTTGCTATAGGTAAGGTTGATCGAGATGTAAATGCGTTACAAAAATAAAGTGGGGAATCCACAGATATAACGAAGTTGCGGAATAAAGTACTACACATCATATTAATGTTTTCCTTAGCCAGTAATAGATAATTATTTTAAAATGTTAAGCGTACGTAATTTTCTTGTAGAGGAAAATACGGTTTTGTGAAAATTTAGATTAGATCAGTAAAGTTGTCAAGAAACGAATTTCATTAGCCACTGCTTGTTTCTTAATTATTAATTTTTGTAAAACAAACGTGACAATGGCATTGTTTTGGAGTTAATATTGACAGACATCAAAGGTTAGAGTGTTAGACGACTTAACGGGAGAGGATGGTTCTTACAGGGAGGAAAATCAGTAAATTAAAAATATTGCTATAAAATACACTTTGATATGTGAAAACTATATTACATATAATATATTCTTGTCAGTTGCTACGACGCTATTTTTAAAGCTCTGGTGCACAGGGTTTTAAGGGGAAAAGAGGGTAAAATATGGCGAAAATCCATTACGTTTTCCAAAGAAAATATTTTTTTCCTTCAAAATAATCTTTAACGTGTAAAACATATATTATACAAAATTTTATGCGCATTTATGGCCTTATTAAGGGGTTAGGTACAGCTTACAGCAGTAAAATTTTGGAAATATTCAACATTTTTTTCCTCCATTACTATATCTTGTACAATAATAAAAATTAGTATGTGTAAAACACTGTCCTTCTGCTATATGAAAAAAAATTACGATTAAAAAAATATTTACATTTCTTTTTTCTTTTTCTTTTTCAAAATTCAGTTCACTGTGCAGTGATAAAGCGTTTCCCATATAACTCAAAAACTATCCAACATTCTGTGATGACATTTTTGTGTGTATTTATGCATGTCATATCTATAATATGATGCAAGATCACTTCTCTACCTTTGATATATTGTATGATAAAAAATAAATTCATAAAAAAATGTTCAAATAGCAGTATTTTCTTCTAACACAGAATAAAAATTATTATTTATTTAGGAATATAGTTGAAATAGCATGATATTGTAAACATGAGTTTCAGCCATAAAATAAAAGAGAGAACATGAAAACGTGAACAAATTTATGAGTTATGAGGGAAACGCTTCATCACTGCACAGTGAACTGCCGCTATTCTGAATTTTGAAAAAAAAAACTATGTACATGATTTTTTTAAATCTTAAAAATATTTTTATCATACAGCAGAAGAAAAATGTTTTACATATACCAATTGTCATTATTGTAAGATACAATAATGGAGCAAAGAAATGTTGAATATTTCCAAACATTTTTCTCCTGTAAGCTGTACCTAAGCCCTTAACTACTGTGACAACATTTTTAAAGCTATGTCACATAAAGTCTTTAAATGATACTAAACTTTACAATTTCCCATTTCCCGTAATTTTAATTTTTTGTTTTATTTTCAAGCAAAATGTCCTGTACCTTTGGAACCATTAACGCTATAATATATATTATATTTGAAACACATATTCTTTAGGCTATTAGAAAAATTTTTCCTGTAATAATAATTCGTTAATTTGTTGTACTTGAAAAATATGCCTCCACATTTCTAAAATTCGCTCTTAAAACGTAAATATCATAAAATTATGGAAGTTAATACCAAAAGTTTACTATATACATTTTAAAGAACGTGCTTTGAGGAGTAAAATTTCGCATAAAATTTTATTTTATTTAAAAAAATAGCTGAAATGGAGGCCTATCCATTTTAATAAAATACTGTATCTCGATAGTCTTTTTCAAAATTTAGACCCCAATTTTTTTTTTTCAAAAATAGATCTTGTATTTAAGTTTTTGCAGCAATGATACTTCTATAATTCTACCAAAAAAATGAAAAAAATGTCTATCACATAGGAAAAAATTAAAGAAATATCACCTTCTTCCCTTAATGACTTTCGTTTGATAAGCTGATGACCAGAGACCGGAAGTTTAGGCATTATTAATCATTAAAATAGGCAGGCAAAAAGGCATCATAAATAGTTAAAATAAGCAGGCAAAAAGGCATTATAAATAGCTAAAATACGCAATAAAAGGCAATTACAAAAACCTTGCACTTTCCACAAAGGGATTTCGGCAGCAAGAAAAGCTCTACATAAGTCGAATGTAAATTGAGATTTTCGATTCGATGTTGCAATTACTGTTGGAAGCAAAGAAATCTTCTTCCAGGTAGCCTCGGAAAGTGCATTTTTGTGTTTGGTTGTACTGATATGATGCGATGTGAAATATTTAGCTAGCTACAACAACGTCGTCGCAATGAAAACTGAAAGAAAAATAACCGTTAAAAATAACGTTACACCCGCACTCAAAAGGCAAGATCCTTAAAAAGTACTAGAAAAGAAACAAAATTTAATTTTATAAGGTAATGGCAGTGCCAATGTTTCTTTATGGGTCTGAATTTTGGATCCTGACTAAAAAAGAAGAAAGAAGAATAGAAGCAGCAGAGATGAAATTAGTAGGCTAGCGGTGTCAAAGAGGACGGAAGCTTTGTAGTTTCAATAATTTTAATTATATCGCTGTCCATTGTCGTCAAGTCTTTTGAAGGCCGCTCCAATACTCTACGCGAAGTGTATAAACCAGAGTTGCAAATTTTAGCAGTGTGTCTTGTTCTAGTTCACAGTGAAAATTAATTATATTACAGTTCAGTGTATAATAAAAATGTGGAGGCCGTGGGAAGCGAGTGAAGTGTCGGAACCGATACCCATGAACGTCAATAACGACGATGGTAATAATAATAATAATAATAATAATAATAATAATAATAATAATAATAATAATAATAAATCACAGTTAAATAACAATTCAAATTCAAAAGCTAGACCAAAATTATGTAAGCAGTGTCAAACGTTTGCGTGCAATGCTCACACGTATGTTCTGAAAAACAATTTAGGTCAAGGAAAAATTTCGGAGACATCTAAAATTCTTAAATTAAATAGAAATACTGTAAATAAAATTGTAAAAAAAGGGACCTAAGACACCTAAAAAGCGTGGACACAAAGTCACAAAATTTAATAAAGTAGATGGTTTTACGTGTGATTACATTCGCCGTGAAATATATAGTTCTTACAATAAGGGCCAATCCTTAACAATAAAAGAATTATTACAAAAAGTCAAACTTTCCGGTTTTCCTTATGGAGAAATATTTAATAATTTCTTTAAATAATTAATTTAAAATAAATAATCTAAATAATATAAATAATCTTCAAATTAACTCATGCTTTGAGCGATTAAGCCTAGCCCATATCCATGTTATATTAAAATATAGCAGCAACAAACAAGACGTGACAACGTCGCATTTTCATTTTATTATCTGTGCATGCAATAAAGACCTACAAATCTTAAAAAGAATGCCGCTGCCTAATAATTAAACGAGGCAACTATACAAAGAATGGAAGCAGACCGCAAACCAAAACTGATGATTAACTATAACCCAATAGGTAGAAGAAATGTTGGTAGACCGAAAACAAGATGGGCTCAACAGTGTTAAAAAAATGAGACCGGAACGAGCCTTATAAGACTTAATCCATGATGCTGATGATGATGATGATGATGATGATGATGATTATGATGATGATGATGATGATGATGATGATGATGATGATGATGATATTAAAAAGGCAGAAAAGGGCAATATAAAACTGTGACGTTTCAATCACAAAGGTATAATTTGTACAGATTTACTTTCAAAATGAAGATAGATTTAACACATTTAAAAAGGCATTCTGCCAAATTTCCGGTCTCTGCCGATGATTATGGGAATACTGAGTGCGCAATACAGGTGCACCTCGTCAGGCTGTGAAGTAAGGAAACGAAAAAAGCAGCAATTTTTCCAGGCGGAAAATTTTCCAGAAATATACTTACTTACTGGCTTTTTAAGGAACCCGGAGGTTCATTGTCGCCCTCACATAAGCCCGCCATTAGTCCCTACCCTGAGCAAGATTAATCCAGTCTCTGCCATCATATCCCACCTCCCTCAAATCCATTTTTCCAGAAATATAATTATGGAAAAATTTTTCTATTCAAAAACTTTTACTTCTCACATGACAACTTGTAGGACAGGCAGAGCAATTGGAAGCCAGAAGGCTCTGGGTAGATCCTTGTTTGTACACGCTTGTTACGCAACTTGTGTGCTTTTGTCAGGCATTTCCCTTGGAACCCCGTGACAGCGGAAGGAACTGCAGAAGCCGGCGGCGAGATGCTGGTCTTGCGGCCGGTGGTATGATAATGTCGTGCCCGGGATCACGGCGCGGTCTGCAGACAGGTAAAACCCGTTCAAGCTCCTTGTAGACTCAACCGCTGACAAAAACATAGCTTGCTTCTACCCTTCTTTTTGCTTTATTTACCTTTGCGCATTGCATAAGTTATGTCCTTCTGGTTTATTTGATATGGTATCGTTTAGTTCTTCAAATTGCAACAATTAGACCATTCTTGCGTATCCATCAACAAATAATGAAGATAAAAATTGGTACAATTCGTCGCTGCTGAAGTATAAACCTTCTTTTAATCCAAGGTTTACTCTATATCGCTATAAAATTGTGAGCTTCATAACAATTTCAAACTGATAACGAAATATTTCATAAGTTGTAGATAAAAAATATCACCTAGAGTATTGTAGGCTATAGTTATTATTTTATTGCTACTATTACACTTTCGTATCTATCAACAAATAATGAAGATACAAATTAGTACAGTGCGTCACTGCTGAAGTATAAACCATACTTTAGTTTAAGATCTAAGCTTTGTCGCTATAAAATTGAGAGCTAGATTTGTAAGCTACATTTATTTATTGCTACTATTATTCTTTCGTATCCATCAACAATTAATAATGAAGAAAAAATTTAGTACAGTGCGTCACTGCTGGAAGTATTTTAATCTAAGATTTAAGCTTTGTCGCTATAAAATTGAGAGCTTTATAATAATTTCAAACTGATAACGAAATACTTCATAAGTTATAGATAAAAAATAACATATAGACTTGTAAGCTACAGTTAGTTATTGCTACTATTATTCTTTCGTATCCATCAACAAATAATGAAGATAAAAAATAGTACAGTGCGTCACTGTTGAAGTATAAACCATACTTCAGTCTAAGATCTAAGCTTTGTCGCTATAAAATTGAGAGCTTTATAATAATTTCAAACTGATAACGAAATACATCATTAGTTAGACATAAAAAATATCATCTAGACTTGTAGTTAAGTTATTTATTGCTACTATTATTCTTTCGTATCCATCAACAAATAATGAAGATAAAAAATAGTACAGTGCGTCACTGTTGAAGTATAAACCATACTTCAGTCAAAGATCTAAGCTTTGTCGCTATAAAATTGAGAGCTTTATAATAATTTCAAACTGATAACGAAATACATCATAAGTTAGACATAAAAAATATCATCTAGACTTGTAGTTAAGTTATTTATTGCTACTATTATTTTTTCGTATCCATCAACAAATAATTAAGATAAAAATTATTACAGTGCGTCAGTGCTGAAATATAAACCATATTTTAACCTAAGATTTAAATCCTGTCGCTATAAAATTGTGAGCTTTATAATAATTTCAAACTGATAACGAAATATTTCATAAGTTATAGCTAAAAAAATATCATCTAGACTTGTAAGCTACAGTTATTTATTGTTACTATTATTCTTTCGTATCCATCAACAAATAATGAAGATAAAAATTAGTACAGTGCGTCACTGCTAAAGTATAAACCACACTTTAATCTAAGATTTAAGCTTTGCCGCTATAAAAATATGAGTTTTATAATATTCTCGAACTCTTTCGAAATATTTCAAAAGTTACAGATAAAAAAGTTGTTGATAATTTTGTGTTTCTGAGAGTTATCCAACAGCAAGAGTAATGTAAATACTTTTTATGCCATCCTAGCATTATAAACAGGTTGTTACTGCATCCAAAATCGTGCATAATCGCCTTATTATAGCACGCGTGCCAATAAAATCAATGACGTATTCGCTATGACGTAATACCGGACCGCTTGCTTTCTTGCTTCCGTTTGTACGCGTCACGTAACAAGAAATAAAATTCAGGACAGAAGGAAACGTATCATTTACTTCCAATCTATAACTATTTTGTATCACTTTTGTAACATCACATAAAACAGTTTTGTGGTTTACAGAAACTACATTAATAAAACGAAGGAACATTTGTAACATAACCTGCAAGGTCATCCATTTCTCTTTATTCAGTGTCAATAACAGGCGTCCACACCTGTGTAGTAACGGTCAGCGCGTCTGGCCGCGAAACCAGGTGGCCCGGGTTCGAATCCCGGTCGGGGCAAGTTACCTGGTTGAGGTTTTTTCCGGGGTTTTCCCTCAACCCAATACGAGCAAATGCTGGGTAACTTTCGGTGTTGGACCCCGGACTCATTTCACCGGCATTATCACCTTCACATCATTCAGACGCTATATAACCTAGATGTTGATACAGCGTCGCAAAATAACCCAATAAAATAATAAAAATCAATAACAGGCGCAACTAATTGATAAGAACATACGAAGACTGTCAGCTATGGAATTTATTTTATAATTTATTTCCTACAATTTATAAAGCTAAGATGCCTTAAAGTGTTGTAGGCCTATCCAACTCGTGAATAACCTTATTACGACACTCGTGAAAATTGTCGCACGAACGATACTGAGTGCGACAAACATTCACTCACGGCATAATCATCAAGATTATCCACTTGTTGCATCAATAACTATTATGGTTGGTTACCAAACTCTGTAACTTAAGCCTGGGCTGAAAGTAAAATCTCTAAATACAACCTTAAAGAAAACTGCAAATTTTGTACATGTTAAAAGCCAAGTACTCAAATTTTCTGGCTTTCTGCATAACGGCCTAGATTAATCCTAAATGTTCCATAAATTTCAGCTACCGATATTACAACGTTTTAACGCAAGCAGATTGTAGACACTTTTACAATTTATATGCACATGTTAATAATAATAATATTCATCATCGTCCTTGCAGGTATTAGGCCTAGTGGCCTGTTACGGTCTCCGGCCATCTTTTCAGGGGGCGTCCCAAAGCTCGTCTTCCATGTGGCAGGCCTATATAGCGGAGAATTTGTCTTGGGAGTCTGGAACGGTCCATTCTATTGACATGGTTAAGCCATTTTTGTCTATAGTGGTTGAGATGTTCATAAATAAGTAATAATAATAATAATAATAATAATAATAATAATAATAATGTATGCGGTTTTTATTCATGTATTGCTACGAGTACATTTCCCTCACTCCCAATTTCAAAGCTCCTCTGACTTCACATAGATTTTCAGGAATATCAATTCATTTCTTCATCTATATCATGTTTTCCATTTTAATAATAAAATCCATCTTAAGGGGTTAGGTACAGCTTACAGCAGTAAA
The DNA here is from genome assembly GCF_040183065.1 of Periplaneta americana. Classification (NCBI taxonomy): domain Eukaryota; kingdom Metazoa; phylum Arthropoda; class Insecta; order Blattodea; family Blattidae; genus Periplaneta; species Periplaneta americana. Next base: position 35,690,917 of record NC_091131.1, on the reverse strand, counting down.
ATGTTTGGAAATATTCAACATTTTTCCCTCCATTACTGTATCTTGTACAATAATGAAAATTAGTAAGCTTATGCGTAAAACACTGTCCTTCTGCTATGTAAAAAAATATGTTTTTACGATTTAAATTTTTTAATTCAAAATAGCGGTAGTTTACTGTGCAATGATGAAACTTTTCCTTCATAACAGCTCATAAACTTGTTAACTTTTTCATGTTCTCTCTATTTTATTTTATTGCTGAAATTCATCTACGATATCAACTACATTCCTTAATTTTTTTGTCTTCATATTTTGTGTTAGGAAAAAATGCTGATATTTTACCACTTTTGAAATGAATATATTTTTTATCAAACAATCTATCAGAGGTAGAGAACTGATCTTGCATCATATTGTAGATATGACATGCATAAATGCACACAAAGCATTTCATCACAGAATGTTGGATAGTTTTTGAATTATGTGGGAAACGCGTCATCACTGCACAGTGAACCGATTTTGAAGAAAACAAAAGTAAATAATTTTTTTTAAATCGTAAAAATATTTTTTCATATAGCAGAAGGACAGTGTTTTACACCTACTAATTTTCATTACTATACAAGATACAGTTATAGCTATATAAGCTGTACGTAACCCTTTAAAATATGATTTAGCCTATCGTCTTTTATTGTAGTTTTTATCTTATTTTAGTGCATTTCTCTTTTCATTTTGTAATTAATAATAACTTAGTTTTGAAACGGCGACCGAACACGAGAATTGCTCATTCGTTCCTCAAATTTATTGAAATTATTATATTCACTAGTTTCTTGTCATATGTAATTATTACTTTATTCTATTCGTATTTTTTTCTCATGTTGTACTTAGTTGTAATTCATTGTATTTCATTCATAAATTTAGAAGTCGTAATAGGCCTATGGATATTTCGAGTGAAAAAAATTGTATTATAAACTTGTGTCCTTTTTCAATGAGTGTAGAAATGCAGCTGTTTGAATAAGACGCTTAAAAAGTCTTATAAATAATATGAAGAAGAGATAATTAGTCTTTTTTTGCACAATCGTGTTTTTTGTTGTATTTACGGCTATTGTTTTTAGGCCTTGAAAGTTAGAATTCCCACACAGAAACTGTTGCTAGGAAAATCATTCTTCATAATACAGGCCTAAAACTATACTGAAATAAACCCATTACAGTGCACTTATTGTTATTTAGTTATCATTACAGTGCAGTTTTACGAAGGCTTTGGAATAATATTGCTCTAAATTTGCAATGCAAAATATATTGTATTTGTAATTTTAAAAATATGATCGTGCAAAAAAAATGTTGTACAATACACGTTTGTGAAGTGCATTAGGCTACAAAATCTCGGAAATTAAAAAACTCGGTCTGCTCGTTTTTCAAATTTTTCCTGGATTTTGTAAAAAGCATTTTCCAACCTAGTATCGTTATATAGGCTAAATGATTACATTTACTGACTTTTAAAGAAATCAATAATTTGCTACTTCCAGGTTAATGTTTCTAAATGATCTGTAATAAGGCTGTAAAATTATATCAAATTATAACTGTAAATTTTTATAACTCTACAGCTTAAATATTAGCCGATTTATGATAATTTTTCCATGCGTTTACGTACAATACTCTTCTTAAATATGTAGTTCAACGCTATTAACATCTATGTAGCTTCAAATATCTTGGCAATAATACATGTAGCTCTTCTAAAATCTTCTTGGCATTCTTTCATAAGGGCAGAACTGGCCATTATACCCATTATCTCCTGGCTTAGTTGCTTCATGAGTGATGTCTTCTTAGTGTCACTTATGTGGTGCCAATCTGTTTGCGCACAGTTGACTAACCAACAACAACATTATTCATAAAGTTAGTGACCGATCTATCTTTTGTGTTTACTGTTTCTTTGTGAACCTCGCTTCCCATCAATCCCCAGAGACAAAAGTGTGTACGACTAAAGTCTGGGGACCTTGGTGGCCAATAAATGAGAGCGCTACGACCGATCCGTCTTTCGGGGAATGGTAGATCTAGTTGATGCGTTACCTGATGGTTATAATGTGCATGTCATATGTTTTATAAGGCTTTCAATTAATCAATACAGGCAATCAATAAATTATTTAAGCCTACATCTCTATGTATTTTATATGTAAGGTTTTATGCGTAATATTCAAATAGGCCTAGCTATATCTTCACACCCAATAAAAACTGGACAGTTTATATTAACTTCTTACTCGAAATAGCCCATACTGTTACCTTCTCATAAAATATTTACTATTCCTCCTGAAACACCCTGTGGAGTAATAGTAGCCTATAATGATAAAAGCAGGAAAAATCGAAGAAAACTTGTCTTAAAGTTGTAGGCTATTGTCCAACAACATATCACAAAGAATCTATAGGGAATCGAAGGCGTTACAAGAGAAGTAACCTCACAAATTTGTTGGTATACCTTAAATTCATGTTCACTGAGTAGCGTTTAGAACGAAATCAATGTTTAATCTTGAACTGCAATCCATCACAGAGTGAGTAAAAGCTTGCTGTCGTGGAAATAAACTACGACACGCTTTTAGAAACGACCCTGTCGTCCCACGTCCCTTGTCTAGCTTCCCTTCCAGTAAGACTGAACATACTTCAGCATGTACGAGCAAAGACAATATATAGATTGGAAGTAATAGGCCTATAACCCGGCAGATTTTAATAGCTTATTTCTTGGATAGAGTACAACGCAAAATTCCAGTGACATATTAGTCCCGAATGGAAACTTTTCCCTGAAAAAAATAATGTTAACATTGTTTTACTGAATGAGTAACCTTACCATCCGAACGATTCTGATTTTTACACTTATAATTAGAGAAACTGAGGAATGATTTACCCGTTTGTAGTTTTTAATTAAAATAAACGGTTTTCTTGCAAACTAAATAAAAATATTAACTCGTACATAAATTGTACATTGTAGAAATAAGTAATCCTTTTTAATTGATTATTTAACGACGCTGTATCAACTTCTGGGTTATTTAGTGTCGATAGAATTGGTGATAGCGAGATAGTATTTGGCGAGATGAGGCCGAGAATTCGCCATAGACTACCTGACATTCGGCTTACGCTTGGGGAAACCTAAAAAAAAAACCAACCAGTTAATCAGCCCAACAGGGAATCTAACGCACGCCCTAGCACAACTCCGGATCGGCAGGCAAAAGCGCTACTTCCTGAGCTATGCTGGTGGTTGTAAGCCATTTTAATTACTTAGGTTGAGATCTCTTTTATAATTCTCCGGTGGCTGGGCAAAAGGGCTTAAGTGATTACTTTTTGTGATATAAGATTTCCTTCATTAAACCCGTTTCTTAAAAGAGATTCTAAAACCAGTGACGTCAGCAATAAAGAAAATCATGAAATAGTTTAAACATGTAACTTTTCGGATTTACAGCAGTTGTTTAAATCTTTGGAAATTCCTCCCGTAAATTTTGCATAGAGTGACTTAAGGAATTTGGTACTGCTTACAGCAGTAAAATGTTTTGGAAATATTCAAGGTTTTTTTCGTCCATTACTGTACCTTGTACAACAATTAAAATTGGCATGTGTAAAACACTGTCCTTCTGCTATATGAAAAAAATATTTTTAAGGTTTGAAAAAAAAAATTATATATATATTTTTTTTAAATTGAAAATGGTGTCAGTTTATTGTGCAGTGATGAAGCTTTTCCCTCATAACTCATAAACTTGTTAACTTTGTCATGTTCTCTCGTTTTTGTTTTTATTGATTAAATTCATGTTTACAATATCATGCTCTTTCAACTACATTCCTTAATAAATAATATATATTCTTCTATTTTGTGTTAGAAGAAAATACTGTTATTTGACCACTTAAAAAAATGAATTTATTTTTTATCAGACAATCTATTAAAGGTAGAGAAGAGAAAAAAATGTTATGTTTTATTTAACGACGCTCGCAACTTCAGAGGTTATTCAGCGTCGCCGGATGTGCCGGAATTTTGACCCGCAGGAGTCCTTTTACTTGCCAGTAAATCTACTGACAAGAGCCTGTCGCATTTAAGCACACTTAAATGCCATCGACCTGGCACGGGGTCGAATCCGCAACCTTGGGCATAGAAGGCCAGCGCTTATACCAACTCGCCAACCAGGTAGAGAAGAGATCTTGCGTCATATTGTAGATATGACATGCATAAATATACACAAAAAATTTCATCACAGAATGTTGGATAGTTTTTGAGTTATCAGGGAAACGCTTCATCACTGCGAAGTGAACTGAAGTTTGAAAAAAAAATGTAAATAATTTTTTAAATCGTAAAAATATTTTTTTTAATATAGCAGAAGGACAGTGTTTTACACATACTAATTTTCATTTTTGTATAAGATACAGTAATGGAAGAAAAAAATGTTGAATATTTAAAAAATTTAACTGCTGTAAACTGTACCTAACCCTTTAAGACCTTTTGCCCACCCAACAGAGAATTGTGATGGTGATTTGCAAAACAAATTTATAAATTTCAGTAGGCTACATGTGTGGGATGATAAAACACACTGTCAGTAATAAAAACAAGAAAGATAACAAAGTGAAATTGTATAGAACAATGACCACGCCCACATTGTTAAATGGATGCGAAACTCAATAGAACACAAGAACGAAGCACAGAGAGAGCTGAAATGAAGTTTATATGACTTGTAGCTGGATATAATAGAAGAGATTAAATTAGTACCGGTAACCTCACAATTCGATGAGAACTAAAAGTTTTTAACTTAAATTACATCTATATATATATATATATATATATATATATATATATATATATATATATAATCTATATATATATAATTTGAACTGGTAATGGAAATTACGGGAAAACGGCTGGTCGGATTTTAATAAATGACCCCTCATTTTGAAGCTTGGTACTCAAAGGTTTTCGGAAAAATAGTAGTTTTCAGTGAAATGTCAATTTTAAACATAATTTTCCCATTTTCCAAAATCCATCTGTCGTCAGTTTTGAGAACTAGCTAATAGCATTCACGGCCGACTTGATATACCCTTCGCTTTTTTGTAAAGAAGAAGCGAAGCGAGCATCAAGTCGGCCGTGTTGCATTACAGAATAAAACAAAACACATACTACAGTAAACAATATTACACGAAGGCCATGATCTACAAGAATGCTGACATATTTAGAGCTCAAATTAAATTGGTTATTAAAAACTTAACTTACTAAAAATAATTTACAGGTTCGATTCTGTGGCGTGTAATTTTCTGGGTACAACTGTGTATTGGATATTAAAAACTACAAAACTTGAGGTGGTTTGGTGACATTATTACCATTAGAAATGAAATATTATTGTAGTTAATATCATGATGTGACTATTTTTCATTAATTATACATATTAATGCTATATTGATGATATGAAAGTGAAACGTTTTGGGGTTATATAAGTAGATGTAGAGAATAACTAAAATTAGATTTTGATTTCTATATTTTACTGAGTGGCGGCTCTATAGTACATATAGAATATTTACTGAACGCTATAAAACTTACGTAAGATAATAATATTATTAAAAATCAAATATCTTTATAATTATTAATCAAGCGGTGTTGGGGTCTTTTTCATATATTTAATGGCGGTGTGGTGTAGATATTTATATGCGTGGTTCTCTTCAGTATTGGCTCGAGAGAGAGAGTATCGTTCATTATTATGGAAGCAAATAACTTTCTGAATGTCTGGTATTCTACATTGAAAATAAATCTGAAAAGTGTTTATTTGAACGTCTAATGAACTTAGTCTAATGAACTTGCTGCACAAGCCACTAGTAATAATAGAAAGGGAAAATAATTGGAAAGACCATATATTAAGAATGGATCAAACAAAAATAACGAAACAAGCTATGACTTAAAGACCCATTGGTAGGAGAGATGTTAATCGACCAAGGAGACAATGGGAAAACGACTTTGATTCCTGAGCGAGCGGAACGAACCTGGGAAGGTCCAACCTATGTAGATGATGATGATGATGATGATTAACGTGTAGTCTGTCATTAGTTTCATAAGGAATTGTGGCAAATTTACTGCAATGACTAAGGGACGGAACTCTGCTAACTCTACATATTAACTTTGGAAAACGCATGATGATGATGATGATGATGATGATGATGATGATGATGATGATGATGATGATGATTAACGCGTAGTCTATCATTAGTTTCATTAGGAATTGTGGCAACTCTACTGCAATGACTAAGGGACGGAACTCTGCTAAATCTACATATTAACTTTGGAAAACGTATGATGATGATTAAAGCGTAATCTATCATTAGTTTCATTAGGAATTGTGACAACTCTACTGCAATGACTAAGGGATGGAACTCTGCTAAATTTACATATTAACTTTGGAAAACGTATTAGGGGCCTATAAAGGCTATCTTTCACGTGTTAAATTTTATATTACCTTGTTAACATGTTTCGGCCTGCTATCGGCCATCATCGGAACTGGTCGTTACTGGTCTTGGCGCCTTTTGTTTTGTTTCCTGGGGGGTGTGATTGTGTAGTGTAATGTGGAGTCAAAGAGTGTGTGTGTTCTGAAATTGAGTTGTGTGTTGAGAATTTCATTTGGATGTGTTTTTGTGTGTTAGTATATTTCGTATTGTTCTAGTGTGTTTAGTTTCTGGCTTTCTGGTTGGATGTGTAGAATTTCCATGTCTGTGTTGATGTCTCTCTATGTGTGGTTAGCATTTGTGATGTGTTCTGCATATGTGGAAGTGTTTTGTAATTTTGTTATGGCTGTGATGTAACGTGTTTGAAATGATACATATTACATATTAATTTTATGACGTGCTACATTTTTTCAGTTGATAATTCTAGCTAAAGTTCTCAGCTAATCGTTAAGTTATTGATGCTCAATTCATCAATGGCAGTGGAACTACAATGATAGTTTTATGCTGCTCAAAACTAATAGGCCTAAATAATATATACATTTTCAATGAGTTCAAATGTTTTATTCCAACATGGTGGAAAGTTTAAAAGAAAATGCTACCAATCAAACAATTACATCAAGCACACAAGGTGAACATGAAACTGTCATTAATTATTGTATGTCATTTCCAAGTACGAACAAATAACGCCTAGCTAAAAAATTAAATGTTAGACTATATAATGTAGGCTATACAGAATGGACCGTAAGGAATGTCATTAATTTCAGGGGGTTACTCTTTGAGATATTTCAAACAAAAAAGTTAAATGCAATTTTACTCGTTTTTTCTTCCCTTTCGAGATAAAAATTGTTTTGTATAAAATATTTCATAGAGTATTTTGGGAAAGCCATTGGTTTAATTTCCAATATGCTCAGTCAATTTAAGGGAGCAGTGTATTATGACAATAAATGATTGAAAGAATTTTAGTTTTGTCATCTCACTTCTCAGAAATTTGATCTGAACAAATATAAATTTCGTTCTTCAAAGGAATTTTAAAATGTTACATTTGTTCGGATTAAATTTCTGTAGCCTAAATTTAAAGGACAAAACTAATATTCTTTCAATAATTTATTATCATAATAACTGCTCTCTTAAACTGGCTAAGAATATTTGGAATTAAATCAATGGATTTCTCAAAACACGCTATGAAATGTTTTATATAAAACAATTTCTATCGCGATAAGGAAGCAAAAATTAGTAAAATTATATTTAACTTTTTTGTTTCAAATATCTCAAAGAACAACCCCCTGAAATTAATGACGTTATTTACAGTTCACCCTGTAGGCCTACTGTAGGCCTATATAGCCTACTTACAATAATTTTAAAAATAAACACATAAAAGCAAGCATTTGACGATAAAACTTTATAATACATTAATCACAAATGTTCACTTGTTTTACTGCAAAAGGCTAAGGTCTTCACTTTCTCAAATATTTATCAATAAGCTTTATATTCCTGAAGGCTTAGGTTTGAATCTATAACCTCTGCTTTCACAGAAAAACAATGGATTACACTCATGCAATTAGATTACATTTTTGCGTGGGAATTATCTAGCCGAATACCATTTGTGGTGACAATTTTCTGTGACAGGCTAATTTAATTTCTCCTTAAACTCATGGTTCTTGTCAAAAGATAATTATTTCTCGACATTCGGTCTTCAAATAATAAACTATCATGACAAGAAACTTTCATTGAGCTCTATGAAATTATAATAAAACTGCCAGCACTTGTGGTATTAGGCCTACTGTAGATAGGTCTAGTTTCCTGACATGTATTGGGAAACAAGTAGGCCTACTTGAAGTTTGTAATTGTTATTTACGAACTAATGGAGAAAAGACGTTCAATAAAACTGCAGTAACGTGGAAATCAGCATGGAAAAATAATCCTCATTCTAAAACAGCACCGCTCACCATATCGTCAAAGAGTAGGGCGATTTTCATCTTAAAGAACAGAATAATGAACAAAATAAAGAACATCATAATGTATAACATAGAGAACATGATGAAAAACATATCGCCGTTGTTCCTGCAATATGTGACATATTTATCGATTTTCAGATTTTTGCTCTGTTAAATAACTTAAATAGTGATGATACAGCAAATAATAAAATCTCCTATATGTAATTATATTTCTTTGTTTCGAAAATGTAAGAATTCACAGTCTGCTATGTACGGCTGCCATAGGATGAATAAACGTGTTTTTTTCTTCCTACTGAAAAATTTTATATTTTGCACATAGGAGTTATTGCAGGAACAACGACGATAAAGAACATGATGATGAACAACATAAAGAACATGATGACGAACAACTTAAAGAACATGATGATGCACAACATAAAGAACATGATGACGAACAACATAAAGAACAGAAGGATGAATAACATAAAGAACAAGATAATGAAAAATATAAAGAACATCATGATAAACAACATAAAGAACATGATGATGAACAACTTAAAGAACATGATGATGCACAACATAAAGAACATGATGACGAACAACTTAAAGAACATGATGATGAACAACTTAAAGAACATGATGATGCACAACATAAAGAACATGATGACGAACAACATAAAGAACAGAAGGATGAATAACATAAAGAACAAGATAATGAAAAATATAAAGAACATCATGATAAACAACATAAAGAACATGATGATGAACAACTTAAAGAACATGATGATGCACAACATAAAGAACATGATGACGAACAACTTAAAGAACATGATGATGAACAACTTAAAGAACATGATGATGAACAACTTAAAGAACATGATGATGCACAACATAAAGAACATGATGATGAACAACTTAAAGAACATGATGATGAACAACATAAAGAACATGATGATGAACAACTTAAAGAACATGATGATGAACAACTTAAAGAACATGATGATGAACAACATAGAGAACATGATGATGAACAACTTAAAGAACATGATGATGAACAACATAAAGAACATGATGATGAACAACTTAAAGAACATGATGATGAACAACTTAAAGAACATGATGATGAACAACATAAAGAACATGATGATGAACAACTTAAAGAACATGATGATGCACAACATAAAGAACATGATGACGAACAACATAAAGAACAGAAGGATGAATAACATAAACAACAAGATAATGAAAAATATAAAGAACATCATGATAAACAACATAAAGAACATGATGATGAACAACTTAAAGAACATGATGATGCACAACATAAAGAACATGATGACGAACAACTTAAAGAACATGATGATGAACAACTTAAAGAACATGATGATGAACAACTTAAAGAATATGATTATGCACAACATAAAGAACATGATGATGAACAACATAAAGAACATGATGATGAACAACTTAAAGAACATGATGATGCACAACATAAAGAACATGATGACGAACAACATAAAGAACAGAATGATGAATAACATAAAGAACAAGATAATGAAAAATATAAGGAACATCATGATAAACAACATAAAGAACATAATGATGAACAAAATAAAGAACGGGATAATGAACAACATAAATAACAGAATAATGGACAACATAAAGAACATGATGATGAACAACATAAAGAACATGATGATGAACAACTTAAAGAACATGATGATGCACAACATAAAGAACATAATGATGAACAAAAAGAACAGAATGATGAATAACATAAAGAACAAGATAACGAACAATATAACGAGCATCATGGTAAACAATATAATGAAAATGATGAACAAATTAAAGAATGGGATAATGAACAACATAAAGAACAGAATAATGAATAACATAAAGAACAAGATAATGAACAACGTAACGAACATCATGATCAACAACATAAAGAACAGGGTGATTAACAAGACAAAGAACATGATGATGAACAACAAAAGAACAGAATGATGAATAACATAAAGAACAAGATAATGAACAACGTAACGAATATCTTGATAAACAACATAAAGAACATAATGATGAACGAATTAAAGAACAGGATAATGAACAACATAAATAACAGAATAATGAACAACATAAAGAACAGAATGATGAACAACATATAGAATAGGTCAACAGAATGATAAACAACATAAAGAACAGAATGATCAACAAGCTAAGGAACAGAATGATCAACAAACTAAAGAACAGAATGATCAACAAGCTAAGGAACAGAATGATCAACAAGCTAAAGAACAAAATGATGAACAACATGAAGAGGAGGATGATGAAGAACATAAAGGACACAATAATGAACAAGATAAAGAAAAAAGTGGTGAACGTGATAAAAGGAGCAAGCTGATGAACAACATAAATAGAGTGATGGAAAACATTAAGAATGGGGTGATGAATAACACAGAAATTAAAAAGATAAACGATAGTCATGAAAAAGATAGACAGAACAGGTTGACAAGGAGCTTAAAGAACAGAATGATGAAGAAAATACAGAACAGAATGACGAACAACATAAAGAACAAGATGATGAACAACGTAAAGAACAGAATGATGAACGATTTATAGAACAAGATGATGAACAATATAAAGAACTTGATGATGAATGACTTGAAGAACAAGATGATGAACAACATAAAGAACAGGATGATGAACGATTTATAGAACAAGATGATGAACAACATAAAGAACTTGATGATGAATGACTTGAAGAACAAGATGATGAACAGCATAAAGAACAGGATGGTGAACGACTTATAGAACAAGATGATGAACAACATAAAGAACTTGATGACGAATGACTTGAAGAACAAGATAGTGAACAACATGAAGAACAGGATAATGAACGACTTATAGAACAAAATGATGAACAACATAAAGAACAGGATGATGAATGACTTGAAGAACAAGATGATGGACAACATAAAGAACTAAATGATGAATGACTTGAAGAACAAAATTATGAACAACATAAAGAACAAGATGATGAACAACATAAAGAACATGATGACGAATGACTTAAAGAGCATGGTGATAAACAACACGAACAACATAAAGGACAGAGTGATCAGGATAAATAACAGCATAACAAACAATACAAAACAGGATGATGAACAAGACAGAGGCAATGATGAAGACGAAGGTGAGGGTAATAATATAGATGAAGAGGTGAAGAAGAATGTGAGAATTATGATGGAAACTAGTAGCAGGCCTAATACGTAATAATAGCACTATGTTAGTAGAAATAGTAGTCTAGTGATAATAGTTTTATTCAATTATTCTTCCAACTTCAAGGGATAGGCCTATTCAAAGTCGAAATTCAACATAGTCATAAATATACAGTACAGCTTTAGACTAATCCTCTTCTGCAGTAAGCCAAGCTAAGTATCTCATTGCTCTCAAAAATTCATGGCCCTCGGCAGATGGTAGAGAATAAATTATGATTTTGATCAATAAAATAACGGTGAATAGCCTACAATTTAGAAGGTGAATAGAGTGCTTAGGATAATAAATAGGCTGTTATTATTATTATTATTATTATTATTATTATTATTATTATTATTATTATTATTATTATTATTATTAAGACACTGGAAAAGATTCAAAACGGGCTCTCAAGTGTTGTAAAAATTCACCATTAAAATGGGACACACTCACGGACAGGAAAACGCGAATTCTATTATGCGCAATTTTCAAAACATACAGAGGTGAGCCTGCCTGGAGAGAAATAAAACATAGGTTGCAGCCGCCAAATTATTCTTCAAGGAACGACCACTCATATAAATTGAGGGAAAGGAGACAGAGGACGGACACTGAAAAGTTTTCTTTTCTCAACCGTACTATCAGGGACTGGAATGCTTTAACTGCAGACTTACTAAATGTATTTAAAAATAGACTTAAGAACTTTATTAATAGACGGTAGTATATTATACACACTATTTAAAGGGTGTAATTGATATTTTGTTATTTGAAGTGTTGTATCAGTGAATAAGTGTGTTGTGTCATTGAAGTGTGAAGTATGTTTTGTAGGTTAAGTGTGTTTCTGTCAGTGAAGCTTTATAGTTTATAGTGACAGTGCAAAGTATTTGAACAGTGAAATGTTTTTGAAGTGTTAGTGAAATCAGGATAGAATAAATGAAATGTGTCGTAGTTCCAGTGCAGTGAGTGAGTTGACAGCGAAATGAGTGTAATGCTGAAAGGTAGGATCTACTTGTGCATGTATGAACATATCATACTCGTGGGTTTTAGTTCGAACTTAGGGTTGAGATACAAATTAGATTTACTTTATATGTTGTTTTAGGCCTAAGTGATAGTGCTTCATTTAATTTAGGATGCTCCCTGTTGTTATTGTTATTATTATTATTATTATTATTATTATTATTATTATTATTATTATTATTTATTAGTATTAATTATTATTAGCATTATTATTAATTTATTATTAATTGAATTTTTATTGATTGTGTTTATTATTGTCATTATTGAGTGTAATTACTTACCACTGCCACCGGGTATATACCCATTGCAGTGTGAATAAATACATACATGCATACATATATTCATTATTATTATTATTATTATTATTATTTATTAGTATTAATTATTATTAGTATTATTATTAATATATAATTAATTTAATTTTTATTAATTGTGTTTATTATTGTCATTATTGAGTGTAGGTTACCACTGCCACCGGGTATATACCCACTGCAGTGTGGATAAATACATACATGCATACATACATTCATTATTATTACTATTACTATTATTATTGTTATTATTATTATTATTATTTATTAGTATTAATTATTATTAGTATTATTAATATATAATTAATTTAATTTTTATTCATTGTGTTTATTATTGTCATTATTGAGTGTAGGTTACCACTGCCACCGGGTATATACCCATTGCAGTGTGGATAAATACATACATGCATACATACATTCATTATTATTACTATTACTATTATTATTATTATTATTATTATTATTATTATTTATTAGTATTAATTATTATTAGTATTATTATTAATATATAATTAATTTAATTTTTATTAATTGTGTTTATTATTATCATTATTGAGTGTAGGTTACCACTGCCACCGGATATATACCCATTGCAGTGTGAATAAATACATACATGCATACATACATTCATTATTATTACTATTACTATTATGAATATTATTATTTATTAGTATTAATTATTATTAGTATTATTATTAATTTATAATTAATTTAATTTTTATTAATTGTATCTATTATTGTCATTATTGAGTGTAGGTTACCACTGCCACCGGGTATATACCCATTGCAGTGTGAATAAATACATGCATACATACATTCATTATTATTATTATTATTATTATTATTATTATTATTATTCTTATTATATTATATGTGGAGTAACGGTCAGCGCGTCTGGCTGCGAAACCAGGTGGCCCGGGTTCGAATCCCGGTCGGGCCAAGTTAGCTGGTTGAGGTTTATTCCGGGATTTTCCCTCAACCCAATATGAGCAAATGCTGGGTAACTTTGGGTGTTGGACCCCGGACTCATTTCACCGGCATTATCATCTTCATATCATTCAGACGCTAAATAACCTAGATGTTGATACAGCGTCGTAAAATAACCCAATAAAATTTAAAAAAATCATTATTATTATTATTATTATTATTATTATTATTATTATTATTCTGAAGATTTAATCTTACTTTTCAGACCTACCAGAAATGGCTCACTAGAAATTTACAATAATTCTAAGCTGAGGTAGACATCTTTATGTCACTGTCAGGCTAGAAGGAAGGGAAGAAATTGCTAGGTTCTATGAGGAAACCTAAACACTGACGCTGCAATTAAGGGAATTTGCTCTCGCGTAAATAAATAGGAGCTGCCATTCGCTCTGGAGGTAGGCAATCCATATCGTTTGTACGTACTAAACCCGAGCTATTCAGGTCTGTTTTATAGACAGATGCACATTTCTCCCAGTAATACATTTCAAACACGAATTGCTACCCATTCTACGGAGATTAATTCATCCGTGACATACAGAAATCTCTCTCTTTCCCTTCAAAACGGACTTATGCGGGGGGCTGTGCTGGAAATCATTTTCTTAGGCTCCGATGTGCAAAGGTTTTATTCCTCAGACTTCAATTTATCCCAGTCATCGGTAATAATTGAATTATGTTTCGAACTTCAAATACAGACTAGAGAATTCCCTCCTCCTTCCCTCCGCCTCTGTACTTGTACCATCAGGATTAAGCCACTGGTGAAATTTCTCTGGTAGGTGAAGAGGGATGTTGAAGTTGGGGTTGAAGAGAAGTGAGGTAGAATTAGGAGGGTTGGAGAAGAGGGAAAACGCCTTTTCGTACGCTTGCATCTTTCAGAGAAATGAAAGGACGATCTAAGTGACAATTTGCGGGGGTAGAGCAGGAACACGTCTCTACCTTCAGAGGGCGGTAGCACCCCTTTCATTTTTATTATCAGACCTGTAGTAACTTTCCACCTGGGCGGTAGGTTAGACCAGATAGTGGAGCTCTGAATTGAAATCGAGAACCGGAGAAATATTTGAAGATCACTCTCGTCAGGACTTGAGTCATTATTTCGTTTTCCCCTCCAATACGACCCTCCAACTTGGTATTGTCTCAGATAAAGGAATAGCGTTTGGAAGCGTCGTTTTGCGCATCTCCAGAAATATCCCTCCCTTCCACCCCCTCGTGCTCTGTCATCCCCTCGCCTTTACATCACAAGCGACCTCGTTTCCCAGCCCCAAAATGTGATTCGTCGAGAAGGGTGCCTTCGACGCCGTCTTTCCCCTCTGTTCCGCCACACTACTCGTCTCATCTTCGGAGACGGTATCCAAGGAAAGAGGCCATTTTCGTAAAACCGCCCTTTCCTCCCCCGTCCCCCCCCAACAAACCAAACCGCCATTTCCCCCCCGCCGCCACTTCATCTAAGAACGGCCCTCTTCAACGTACGATGCGACCTTAAAAATTCACATCTTCTCTCCCTCCCTCCCTAACCACCTACGTAATCTACATACTTCATCACAATCAACCACCAAGTTTTTTTTTATAAAAATAACCTTAAAACCAGGGGGGGGGGTAAAAAAAATTAACATGCATTCAGCTTCCGCAAGGGTAACAGTCTCAATTTATAAAGCGACCTGATTTTCTTAGTTTACAAAACGGCAGGGATTTACTTGAAAGAGGGGTGGTATTACGGAAGAGAAAAACATCCCCTTATAAGGAGTGGGAGGGGATAACGTATGGCCACCTTTACCACTCCCAAACGAATTGCTTGCTTGAAATTTTGTTGCCCGCTTATCTCGCAAGACACACCGGCCACTCTTCTCCTTGCACTCGACTAGACCGCCTTTCCAGCGTGTAATCACTCTTCATATAGGCCTACGCCGCATCACTTAATATCTACCGCGTTTTTTTTTTTTCACTTTTCGGGTGTTGACAATACACACGCTGCAATTTTATCGTAACGCTTCAACTTTTATTGTTTTCACTCGTTCACTATATAACGCACAAATTATCACAAGTGTCGCCGACATGAAGAGAAAGTGAATTAACATTTCACTCGGTCGTTTTTTATTTATTCCACAGAACGGAACTTGTAACAGAATAACGAACACGAACTTATACTTAAATAAAATTTAACAGGCTCTGAAATATTAACCTTTTGTGATTCTTACGTAAAATAAAACGAAAATTAATTCAGATAACATTTCTTTACAATGTTTTATCATTCGACGTATTTTTGCACCAACAACAGTGAAATATTTCTGTAGAAATTAAAAATTTTAAGCTTATTTGCATATTGAACTCACTTAACAGATAATTTAAAAGTGTTTATATGAGGACGAAAGATATGACAAATAAAATTTAGAATTTACTCATGGCTATTTAAAATACAACAATTTGTTTTTGTTTTCTTGCATCTCTTTTTATCCTACTGAACATTTAAACTTCGTGTGAAATTATTTTATCTTACAAATTTTATCATAACAAATTGACTACAATTTTAAAATCTCACATTTTAGATCAATAAAACTGCTATTCAAATTATATTCAAATAAAAAAAAAAATTGGCTCGCTTATAGCCTGACGAAGGAAATGGCAAGTTATAGAAGGTTTTGCTCTTTAATGTGACAAAATAGATCTAAAGCAGATGAAAAAATTCACACATTCACTTGAATACAGAAATATTTGATCAAATAAAAGAAAATGATACACAGACGATGTTTACTGTACAACTCGAAGAAAATGAAGATGAAGAAACGGAAAAATAAACAATTAAGAAACGTTTCTAGGAATTTTACGAAGAAGAATGTTTAAAAATAATAAAAAAAAGGGAAATTTATTGGATAAGAAGATAATTTCATAACAGAAGGTTTTATAGTGTATTTTATACACTTATATTATACTTAGTGGACACAAAATACTACTGGAAACTACGTCTTGCTAAAGATAACGGAAAAATATCTTCGCAGCAACCTTCCACAAGCAATTCAACACTTTTATGGCACTCTTGTTCACTTTATATTCACAAAAAACATGAAAAATGTTCCAATAAACTGGATACTATTTAGAAAATTATTTGCAAGTCTCAATCGGAACACGGAAAATACCTTCAAAATAATCATAAAGTAAAACATAGAAAATAAACATTTCACATTCTGCTGGAAGATGGCGTTAGCATCACAGATTCATGACGAAATACCAACTGATGTCTTCTTTAAAATCCAAAATGGCGGAATTTGTCACGGATGGTGGAATACGAAAAAAGAACAAACGACTGCAAGAAACACCAGAGTTGAAACAAAAGCGAAACTGCGGCCGCAGCAGGTCTGAAACATGGCCCACCACGATCTCCCGTACTAATGATAGCTGATGGCCTTTTAGAGGGCTGGCCGCGTGGACAAGGCCTGAGCGAGACAGACAGATATATGTGTTACCTCGGCCTCACATGCATGTGGTGGACATACACAGATCACAGCCAGATAGGAGAGAGGGGGTTGGAAAGGGAGCAAGAATGACTACTGCATGTGATGGTGGTGTATCTATTATTTTTAACCCTCTCCCCCCCTTCGACCGAACTTGGGTAACGCCACTACACGTAACCGAACCGAACCACTTCCTTCCAATATCCAAGAATCAAGCCCTGTTGTTTCCCACCTCGTTCCACAATAGTCCGGCAGCCCTTGTTATTAGGTTTTCCTGTTCGTTTGTCGAAACACATGCACCGGAGTAGGGAAACCCCCTTGTTTGTCCTCCCTGCATTATTTTATTTTGATAGACATATATTCGCCCCCAACTTTATCTCTATCTCTTTTCACTGCTATCCTATGGGTGAGAATGATTTTGGGGTGGTCTCTACTGTCTCGCTCCCACTCTGTCTGTCCTATCCCCCTTTCAACCCCCTCTTCTCACTGTACTCTCATACTATGTTGATGTTGGATTCGGGAAATGGGAGGTAACAGGAGTGGGGGGTGAATATCTCCAGAACTATGGAGCTGAACTGTTGGACTTCAACTGGACATTGGACGGAGAGAATGAATGGCACAAGAGAGAGGGAGAGATGTGTGGTCAGTGCGGGCATGTGTGTGTATCTACGTGTTTGTAAACTGCAACATATGTGGAGAGGAAGGGGGAGGTATCGGGAGATGGCGTGACAATGAGAAATCAGTTTACACCGTCAGAAAATAGCGGTCTTTGAAAGTCATCATCATTATCAATGTTATAATCTTAAGTCCACTGGTTACGATTAAAAAATTATGCTTATAATTTATAATTTACTGTTCATACAATATGTATAAGCATAAATATAAATTAATTTTGTAGCTTGAAATACCAACAGCCTAAAATTGAGAAAATAAACACTGAGACAAGGAAGGGAAGGGATGGGGTAGGTATTGAAAAGAACAAAATTGCAACGTTAATAAGAATAATATTGAGAAAAGATGGAAAAAAAAGAGAGGAAGGAAAAATATAAAATAAGACACAAAAGATGGCGACGAGAAGAGAAGAGAAAAGTGAGAGAGCCGAAACTGGAGAAAGAAAATAAGGTAAAAAGTAAAGAAGTAAAAGGAAGAAATAAAACAGATAGGAGAAGAAGGAAACGAAAACGAAGATGGAAAAGATGAAGATAGAAGAGGAATGTAAGAAAGAGAAAGAAGAAAAAAAATAAAAAATAACAAAACGCGAAATATAATTCAAGATATCGAAAATTAAATGGAATGACAAGAGGAAAAGAAAGAAACTCGATAAATAAAAGACGATATAGAGAAAAGAAAATTAAAAATGTAATAGGTAAAAATGGGCAACACAAAGGTGAGGTGAATTATAAATATGGTAACACTGATAACAAGAAATGAGAAGAATAGAAACAGACAAAGAAAGAAAAGTTACAGGAAGTAAGAAAAGTACGAAAATGAGTAGGGAAAAAAAGTGAATGAGGTAGACCTATAGGAAAAATTAAGAATATTCATTCATAAAAATATAAGACGAAAAGTAAGGGAAGAAAAGACGGAGGAAAAGGTGAAGATGAGAGAGAAAATTAAAAGAGGCCTAGGGTCTACAGAAGGATTTCAGAGTTAGGGCCTATATGTTTTTATTCACAATTTTCCCAATGAAAAATAATGTTAAAAAAACGTTAGAAATGAAGTATCACATAATATTTCAATTATATTTATAAATAGATCCCGAGAAAACAAAATAAAATTTCAGTCACCTTTACAACTCGACGCGGAGGAAAAAGAAGTCTAGCTTAGATCTTTAAAATATCTACCAGATGATTTTATTTTCTGTACCGAAACGGATCATCCGGTCTAAAATCGTGAAGGAAAACAATGATGATGATGGCGGGTGAAGATGCTAAGAGTAGTGATGATTATAACGATGATGATAATGATTATGATGATGACGATGACGACATACATTTCTCCATGCAATTTTTCTAAATAAGTGAACTCCTAGAAAAATAAGCAGTATTGGATCTATTTTAGTTAATATTAGAAGTAAAACTATTTAACAACAGAAAGCATATTGATTTAGAGTCGCTTTTATTGGCCTAAGTTACTTACCAAATAGTCATTGACGAGTCGCAGGTTTTCTCCTATTATATCCACATACTCAGAAAAAGAGTAGGCCTAACAGGCCTAAGTGATAAAAAGTTAACATAGTCTTTCTATAAATAGGGACCTATATTTTTTTTGTTTCACAACGTTACAGTTCAGAGTTATTCTCTTCAAATATTACTCAAAATAGGCCTACGTAAGTTTCATAAGTGAAGACATTTAATACCTACGCACAAAAATGAGATAAACTTTTTATCTTGGATTTTACACAAAACACTTTTGTAGGCCTAATTGAAATGTATTATTATTACTGCAGCTTCCGCGAGTGTTTCTTAGCAAGCAGATGTGGTAGGCTATAAGCTTACAGTGGAGAACCTAACGGTTGAATATAATTAATATTAATATTTCAGTCTAAACAATGGGTTTATTCCAGCATGGCTCAGAATCGATTCAGAACTACCCGCTCATGCGCAGTAGCTCAATGTGTGTTCCAACAAGACTAGAACTGATTCCGAACCGATTCTGAACTCCAAGTTACCTGTTCCAACATGCTTTAGAACTCGTTCGGAGCAAGTGAAATTGGTTCTAGATTAAGAGCAGGAAATGGGAATTCTCAACTCTTGACGCTTGCGCATGAACTATTCGGAGAACCACATCTGCATTTGCTTAGTAGGTTCATACGAACTAGACGGAAGGATTGTCAGACAACTCCACCGACCACATCCCCTCTTCACTACTTAGGGAATACTTCTGCATGCCATGGCAGGTCAGCATTCTGAAATGGCTTTTCTTCCATTTTTTAAGAAACAGTCATACCTCTGTGACTCGGTCCCCAGAGCCTCGTTTGTTAAAACAGGTTGCACCACGGGAAGGAGAGGATGGGATTTGAGTAGGAGAGGTTATGGAATGCACTTCACTACTCCTTGCAACCCAATTATATAATAAGACTAACGATTGTTTGTAATAGTACTGAATGAATAATTTCAAAATGAAAAAAACAATACGATATTGGAGATATTAAGGCAGCTTGTGCATGCTGCTATATTTTTGGTATTTGGGAAATAATTGAACGGAGTTAAGCAATAATATACCATCCGGCAATTTTAAAAAATTGAGATATTTGAACAAATCTGTTATTGGACGGATTATTTAACTATTTTGCTGCTTATAAGCAAAATAAGTTTATTGCATAAAATTTATTTAATTTAATTTAATTTAATTTAATGTAATTTAATTTAACTTTATTCTATCTATCTATCTATCTATCTATCTATCTATCTATCTATCTATCTATCTATCTATCTATCTATCTATCTATCTATCTATCTATCTATCTATCTATCTATCTATCTATCTATCTGTCTGTCTGTCTGTCTGTCTGTCTGTCTGTCTGTCTGTCTGTCTGCCTGCCTGCCTGCCTGCCTGCCTGCCTGCCTGCCTGCCTGCCTGTCTGTCTGTCTGTCTGTCTATCTACCTACCTACCTACCTACCTATCTAACTTATATCTATATCTATATCTATATATCTATATCTCTATATCTATCTATCTATCTATCTATCTATCTATCTATCTATCTATCTATCTATCTATCTATCTATCTATCTATCTATCTATCTATCTATCTATCTATCTATCTATCTATCTATCTATCTATCTATCTATCTATCTATCTATCTATCTATCTATCTATCTATCTATCTATCTATCTATCCATCCATCCATCCATCCATCCATCCATCCATCCATCCATCCATCCATCCATCCATCCACCCACCCACCTATTTATTTATTTATTTATTTATTTATTTATTTATTTATTTATTTATTTATTTATTTATTTATTTATTTTGCTTTTCAATATTACATCAACTGCTGGTCTGTTACTAAAAATCGCTTAGCCTTTTCTAGTATTATTTGTGCTATTTTTTTTGTGATAGTATGAATGTTACAATATTTCTTGCATAAAATGTTTAATAAAAACCAGATTTACTTCAGTGATCAATAGGCCTACGTCGGAAACAGGTTTTTGGCGGTTGGTCTCTTATTGCGTAACTCCGTCTAATTAATTGTGTGAATATGTTTAAAGGATAGGCCTACAATTCATAAATCATCATACTATAGCTTACATTTTTGGATTATAAAACTTAGTTTTCTGTGCAATGTAGGTAGCAAAAGGCTATCTTTTTAACAGGATTGTAGGCCTACAGCAAATGATCTTATTTCTGAATGCATCCTACTAGTAAGTAAACAAACTTCCCCTAAAATAGGGGTTGCCCTGAAGGACAAAGTATACCAAATATACAAATATTAGTAAATACGTACAATTTTATGAAAATGTTTTCGTGAGAAATATAACGATTATTGTTGTGTTATTAATTTACTTTATATATGTGATTTCTCAGAAGATAGATTGAATATTTTAGAGCTATCAAAGAACCAGTCTTGGCCAAAGAAGATTCAAGATTGAACTCTTTACAGAAATTAATAATTTTTTTTTGTAATCGTGCCTCTAGCACCTACTAATAACCCAAGACAATTCAAGATAATCTGAAAACACGAATAGCCTATCACTATTCGTGTGATAATATTGTGGGTCGTTGGGAAACGTGTGAAAATAAACTGAGACATTATGAATCAATATTGCGAACAGATTTTTCTAAAATATTCCCTTAGGTCTATATTTTAAAAAGTTAGCCTATAGAATTATTGTCTTGGGCTTGTAAGACTTATCTATTTAAGATCTAAACGGAACAAAACACTCACCATCTTCTAATACTTCAGAAAAGGAAGAACGTCCTCGTATGCGTTGTTTCTGTCGGACAATTAAGGCAATATTAATCTGGTGTCACTGCTTCCATTGGACGGGTCGTAGCGCGTCGTAGATATAGAGGTGTCTTTGAAGTCCATTTGGAAATTCTGAAACACAAATGAATAAAATAGCTTTAAATGGGAAAAGTAGCAATGCACTTTCTTTCTAAAATGAATTTAAATTTTATTGTCTGAAATGATAATAGTACATTATGCAACGAGCTTCTTAACTACCATTATAGGCGAGTTTCATACGACTTTTTATGCTCGACCATATTTCTAAGTTGATATTATTAATTTTCTTTGTATCTGACATTGACCAATGTCCCGTATGTTGTGAGATGTGCGCAGACGCGAAAGTATTGATTTTTTCCGAGGAACAGATGTTCACATTGACCTTGCTAGGCCATAAGAACCTACAGAGATAACATTGAAATTAAATTAGACATTGAAAAACGAGATGACAAATTGAATTTATTTGAATATTATTTACAATTAATGCTAATTATTATAGTAACAGAACATAACCTTCTGCGACAGTATTGGATTTCCAGCCTCCGTGACTTTTCGCTAATTCTCTTTCGATTGCATATCCGAGAATAATCGATACTTGCGGTTTTATAACGGTAGAAAGCTGACCTGTCATTGGCTGAACAGTTGTAACCTGAGTCTTCATTGGCTGAAAGACCTGGCCTTTAATGAGTAGGTGTACTTTAATGACATGCATTAAAGGTCTGCTACCAGGTGTATAATTACTACATTTCGGCATGGTCGAGCATAAAAATATGAAACAACATATTATGCAAAGTATGAACCTATTCCGCTTTTCGCGTGGAAGTGGGATCAGAAGAGTAGAGTATGTAAGACATGTTGTAACTAGTCTATAATTTATTTTACCATATCGCTAAGAAATGCTGATAACTGTGACTGTGAAATGTTGATCTTAAATTATCATAAGAGTGAAGACGAATCGGGTCATACAGAATAAGTCTTCAAGATAAATAACTACCCAATGTGGCTATATGAATATTGAACCTCCGTTCTCGCTTAGGCTACACACAACACACGGGATTGATGTCTAATTTATGTTGCGTTATTTAAATGAAACTGAAATATGGAATAACTTCACAAAATATAGGCTACAGACTGGAAGTATTATAACTCTACAGATTTTAACAGCCTATTCTTGGACGAAGTAACATAAAAATTCTAATACCATATTAGTCACAAATGAATACTTTTCTCAGACTATTACATGCTACTTTTGACCAATAAAACGATACAAAAGGACGACTTTCAACCAATCATGGCTGTTTATCGCACAATTTTATCGTTTCCCCAGCATTTGTTTAATTTTATCGCTTTTATCACTACCCCAGCATTTGTTTCTTTGTTTGCCAACATTTCAAACTGAAAATTCTTTACGGTACTATAAAACATGCTTTGCGATCGTAATTTGTTTCCCGCATAGACAGTCGACTTAAAATGGCGGCTCCGTTCAAACATTTTGGTGAAGCTAACATTAGTAAAATAGAATTTTAGTAAGTCATTTTTAATATCCATTTTATTGTATTAGAGTACTTTATTTCTTCTAATCTTCATATAACTTTTTCCTGTTTCATCACCTTTCTACCATTTGTTTCTTTCTTTGCCAACATTTCAAACTCCAAATTCTTTACGGAACTATAAAACATGCTTTGCGATCGTCATTTGTTTACAGCATAGACAGTCAACTCAAAATGACGGCTCCGTTCAAACGTTTTCGTGAAGCTAACATTAGTGAAATAGAATTTCAGTAAGTCAATTGAAGGGTTCAAAGCCATAGTGAGCCAAGCGCCATTTATTAAAAACGGAGAAAGCAAGTTTAAATTTAAGTGAATACCATAGTTTATGTGTAAATATATGACAGAAGTAGTTGAAGTATGCTAACAAGTGTCTCCAGTCCGCAGAAACGGTCCGAGGTACTTCTGTCGCCTATGAAATTATATAAACTGCACAAAATATTCAACCCCTCCCACCTGTTGAATGGTTTCTGATAGTTCGGGACAGTCACACGCCAGTTTGCCGGATTAAAACACGGGAATGAATATTAATTGCTCCACTGCCGCCTACTCCACTACTCACGTCTGTGCTTCTGCTCTCCGCCGTGTGTTCTCTGGAATAATTATTTACTTTCTGGCAGTTCTAAATTCGCTCCAGCTTCTGAGCTTATATTTAATAGCGACCTCCGCTACCACTTAAAGGCTGTACCATGACGATGACTTAGTAGTGATTCAGTGACAGGGGAAGGAAAAGTACTAGAAGAATATCGGCCAATTGTGGCTTTGTCCAACATAAATCTATCAGGATAAAATAAAAGCATTTTTATCTTCTCTCTACATTATTTGTAAAGAGTGAGCATATGAAAGCGGTAATAACACTTGAAAACTTTAACAATAATACGATGAAAGAGTAATGGAACGGAGAAAAATTCTCTCCGGCGCCGGGATTTGAACCCGGGTTTTCAGCTCTACGTGCTGACGCTTTATCCACTAAGCCACACCGGATTCCACCCCGGCGTCGGAAGAATCGTCTCAGTTTTAAGTTCCAACTCTTGGGTTCCCTCTAGTGGCCGCCCTCTGCACTACGTCATAGATGTCTATGAACCTAGGACCGAAGTCCACACATGTGCTGAGATGCACTAGTAATGAGTGACTAGTTGGCCGGGATCCGACGGAATAAGCGCCGTCTTAAATCACGAAGTGTTTTACGCATATCATATATATTATTATAATGTACCGAAATACATATGATATTTCCATGCAGATATTCTGCGTCATTATACGATGAAAGAGTAAAAAAAAAATTCTCTCTGGCGCCGGGATTTGAACCCGGGTTTTCAGCTCTACGTGCTGACGCTTTATCGGATCCCGGCCAACTAGTCACTCATTACGAGTGCACCTCAGAACATATGTGGACTTCGGTCCTAGGTTCATAGATATCTATGACGTAGTGCAGAGGGCGGCCACTAGAGGGAACCCAAGAGTTGGAACTTAAAACTGAGACGATTCTTCAGACACCGGGGTGGAATCCGGTGTGGCTTAGTGGATAAAGCGTCAGCACGTAGAGCTGAAAACCCGGGTTCAAATCCCGGCGCCGGAGAGAAGTTTTCTCCGTTCCATTACTCTTTCATCGTATGATGACGCAGAATATCCGCATGGAAATATCATATGTACTTCGGTACATTATAATAATAATATATTTAACAATTATGTCACACTATTCTGACGTCAAGTGCTTAGCAACGGATCTTTCAGATAAAAAAATAATAACTTCATTGTAAATACCTGCACGTTTATAACTAGAGCCCGGATGTTTAGGCATTTATTTTGGTTAAAATAGGCAGGCATATAGGCACTAAAAATAGTAAAAATAGTCAGTGAAATAGGCATTTAATACTCATGGAAACAGGCAAAAAATAGACAAATACTTAATAAACTATCCCATACGGTACTCACTTTCCTTGGTTACATGTCACAACAAGATGCTTTTTTTAGGTTGTCAACTGTCATAGTGAGCCGCCTGTCAGAGAGAACGTTTTTCATGGTGGAAAAAGATATTTATACTTCTACTGAAGTGATTGGAGCAAACTTAAAACAACTTATTTCAGAAGGACTGACACTACTTTCTTTCAGAGATCGGAAAAAAACCGACTGTGTATTGTCTCAAAAAGAGGGACGTGAGAAGAGATTAGAGACTTCAAAGTACGCGTAACTTGTCGTGCAAGCGACAAGAGTAACAGAATCTGGAGACTTGCTTTTAATACTTCCCTCATTCTCTTTCTTTTGCTGGTAAACCCCGAAGTGACCTGAGCACTGAGGATTATACTGTTCAAACATCTTTGTTAAGTGACATAAAAGATGGAATCGGTATGGGAGAGCAGTTTACGACTTCTTGGAAACATATGTATTGCTGGAGAATAAGATTCTCAGCAAATATTTGTGTGAGGTGAATATATATATTTTTAATTTGTACAACCGTTCTTTTTTTTGTTTTTATATATATATATATATAATTTTATGTGTGATTTATTTTAAATGTATTAAAAATATAGAAAATGTACAATAACGACGTAAAAAACCCCTAAAAATGGAATTTAATCTTAAAATAGGCAACGGGAGCTAAAATAGGCAAAAAAGGAAAAAATTAAAATTGGGTCTATCGTTCTCAAATGTGTGGAAACGTGTTTATCTCTAATAACTTAGGTCTTTCATACATACACTCAATTTAAAAAAGGCATTTTGCCTAACATCGGGGCTCTATTTATAACATATGGCAGCATTTTTCAATCTTATTCAACATATGTCAGACCACCGGCGTGGCTCAGTCGGTTAATGCGCTTGCCTGGCGGTCTGGTGTTGCGCTCGGGCACGGGTTCGATCCCCGCTTGGGCTGATTACAAGGTTGGGTTTTTCCAGAGGTTTTTCTCAACCGTTAGGTGATTGCCAGATAATCTATGGTGAATTCTCGGCCTCGTCTCGCTATCACAAATATCATCGACGCTAAATAATCTCGTAGGTGATTCAGCGTCGATAAATAACCAACTGAAAACATCTGACAACTAAAGGTGTAATTAAAAAAAACCGTGGCAATTCACATAATCTAAATCAGCGGTTCCCAACGAGGGGGAATTTTGAGGGTTTTAGGAGGAAATGGGCTTATATAGGCTACTGAATGTTTATTTTTTAGTAGGTTATTTTACAACGCTTTATCAACAGCTTAGGTTATTTAGCGTCTGAATGAGATGAAGGTGATAATGCCGGTGAAATGAGTCCGGGGTCCTGCACCGAAAGTTACCCAGCATTTGCTCATACTGGTTTGAGGGAAAACCCCGGAAAAAACCTCAAGCAGGTAACTTGCCCCAACCGGGAATCGAACCCGGGCCACCTGGTTTCGCGGCCAGACGCGCTAACCGTTACTCCACAGGTGGAGAGTTGACTCTAGTTGACTCACGTATTTTAGTACTTTGTCTTTTCATTTTACTTTCCCAATTTTTGCTAAGGCAACCTTTACTGTTTTAATTTTCTCGCTGCACACCAGTTGAAAATGGCTGATGTATGGTATACAGGATGAACTGTAGATAAAGTCATTAATTTCAGGGGGTTATTCTTTGAGATATTTCAAACAAAAAAACTTAATACAAATCTGCTCGTTTTTTTTTCTTTTCGAGATAAAAATTGTTTTATAAGAAATATTTCATATCGTGTTTTGGAAGTTATTGATTTAATGCCCAATTTACTCAGTCAATTTAAGAGAGCAGAGTATTATGATAATGAATGATTGAAATAATTTTAGTTTCGTCCTTTAAATCTGCCGAAATTTGTTCTGAACAAATATAACATTTTAAAAATCCTTTTTCAGAACGAAATGTTACATGTATGTACGAATACGAAAATAAAATTTGGAGCACCCTTATTGAACAAGTTTCGCTTACTACACAATGCGCATGTGCCATAAACAAGAGCCCCTCTATATAAGCTACCTGTGAATAGTTTTACGAAATTGCTGCCTACATACAGGTGGACTCCCTTCAAAACGTGCTCCAAATTTCAATTTCATATCTGTACCTAGCGCACTTATATTAAACGTTAAAATTATACTCACTTTGTATTGATTAAAAGACATTTGGACAATTTCAAAGGATTCTTAAGTACCTATCTGTTAATTGATTTCTAGTAATTTGAAATTTATCTTACATTCAAACCTCATTTATACGCAGGTTTGAACTATGCGTAATTTTAATTATTCCGTTTCAGATACGTACAACTCAAGTTTTACTCTAACTCCTTAAAAATCTGAATACCACTCTAACATCCAACAGAGAAACATTTCACTCAATTACAGAGATCTTATGAATCCTCAGTCACATTTTAGGTTACCCGTTTTTTCAGAGAAACAGATGAATGTCGAAAAATCTATTGCATACTACCCGCTATCGACATTTTCCCTCAATTTCGCGCTGTTGTCACTTATATTTCTATGATCTTAAATCAGCACTTAACCAACTTCAAATAATCTGATATTGTGAGTGAGTGAGTGAGTGAGTGAGTGAGTGAGTGAGTGAGTGAGTGAGTGAGTGAGTGAGTGAGTGAGTGAGTGAGTGAGTGAGTGAGTGAGTGAGTGAGTGAGTGAGTGCCCACTTCACTTGCGTAATTCGGGTTCCGCATATGTGATATTAAGTTGTTCAACATAAAAACTCATTATTTTTTTTATCAAAAGTGAACTCCATTAAGCGATTTTTATAAAAAAATTATTTGTGTACAGTGTATTTATCCATTTACTTAGGCCTACTTACAAATGGCTTTTAAGGAACCCGGAGGTTCATTGCCGCCCTCACATAAGCCCGCCATCGCTTCCTATCCTGAGCAAGATTAATCCACTCTCTATCATCATATCTCACCTCCCTCAAATTCATTTTAATATTATCTTCCCATCTACGTCTCGGCCTCCCCAAAGGTATTTTTCTCTCCGGTCTCCCAACTACACTCTATATGCATTTCTGGATTCGCCCATACGTGCTACATGCCCTGCCCATCTCAAACACCTGGATTTAATCTTCCTAATTATGTCAGGTGAGGAATACAATGCGTGCAGTTCTGCGTTGTGTAACTTTCTCCATTCTCCTGTAACGTCAACCCTTTTAGCCCCAAATATTTTCCTAAGAACCTTATTCTCAAACACCCTTAACCTATGTTCCTCTCTCAAAGTGAGAGTCGAAGTTTCACAACCATACAGAACAACCGGTAATATAACTGTTTTATAAATTCTAACTTTCAAATTTTTTGACAGCAGACTAGATGACAAAAGCTTCTCAACCGAATAATAGCAGGCATTTCTCATATTTATTCTGCGTTTAATTTCCTCCCGAGTGTCATTTATATTTGAAGAGTCCACTGCAAGAATGATGGATGTCATTTGGAATACATTTTGCAGGAGAAGCAATTGGAAGTTTGAAATGCTTAGCGCTCAAAGCTTAACTGTGATTTTCCGATCATTATTGGACAATGACTATTAGTGTTAATGCCATATAATTCTCTATGTACATTCTATATGTCTTAAGCTATGCATTGACAGTCTTGGTTCATTTTCGACAAGAAAGTGACATTCATCTCTCTTGCAGTGGACTCTTCATTTGTTACTGTCGCTTCAAGATATTTGAATTTTTCCACCTCTTCCAGGATAAATCTCCAATTTTTGTTTCCATTTCGTACAATATTCTACAGTACAGTATTTCGTACAGTTTTTATCCACTGGATTCTTTTAATAGAAAATTATATGTTCTGATGGCTGTGTGACGGCAATGTGATGAAGAAAGAGGAGGACGTTGAAGCACAGAAAGGAGACTGATTTCTGCCAGTCTTGTGTTCAATATTCGTTGCATAATTTAACATCGGTGCCGTCATCATATTTATTGTCATAAAATTTAGAACGTAACAAATGTATGGGAATGCCAAACCCTGTCAGATATCAGAAGCATACACAGAACGGAAAATCCATTCTGTCAGCCATTACGCTCATCCATCATTGTATCATTGTTATCGTCATCGTCACTCGAGCTTGGTCCAAACTTCCTGATGGATGCTTCCAGCAACACAAAGTGAAAGTGAGGGTTGTCATAACATGTCAAACTATTGCAACCGCACGGATCGTTTGGCACAGAAAGGTCACACCCGGATTTTACGCGTCATTTTTATTACTACGTGACAGATTGAACAGCTGGGATTGTGTCAAAAATTAACAAAAATTATACAATTTTAACAGTTTCTCTACGCTGAAGTGAATTCATTCGTTTCATTCATAGTTTTCTGCCCCATTAGTAGCATTTTACAACATTTAAGGCACAAATGGGACACAAAGCATGGACAGACATCAATGCTGATCATATTAGGAAGTTAATTTTCCTTTGTTAACCGCACAATAGTAGACGAGAACAGCTTACCTGCGGCAATCTTTCAGGGTGGTCCTCTCAAAATCAATACATTTAAGGGTACTGGGACATGACGACTGCCTATTTTAGCTCTTGAACTTGCAAATGAGATATAGGCCTTACTGAACCATTCCTATGTCACAGATTTACGAAATTTATACCATGCATTAAAGAATTCTTACGGTATCTTTTATGAAAAATTAAATTACTTATCCTCAACAGAATCTTTATAGGGTGCCCCCAAATATGGTAATTATAAATTCCCGTAACCTTCATTTTTCAAAACTTAGGTACACTTATCTCATAAACTAATGAAGATAGAGTCATAAAATTTTTGTGGAAGGTACATATTAATTATCTCTTTAAAATGAATGGAGTGGTTTGCTTTTAAACTTTATCATTGAATTTTAAAAAATTCAAAAATAAAAAAATAAATAAAAGAAATTATGTTCATACATATACACACATATATATATATATTATACATATGTGGTGTTTAGTTAAGAAAATAGTGCATTCATTTTGTCATGTGATATATTCTCATTATACCAGAAAAAATAAGAGAGGTTTAACTAAAATCCTATGAGATAATGTGTACCTAACTGATGAACCATGCGTAACAATTTGTTTTCTAATTACCGTATTTGGCGGCACCCTATAAATATTCTGTTGGGAATAAGTGACTTAATTTTTCATCAAAAGATAGCCTAGTATAAGCATTGTTTAATGCATGGTATAAATTTCGTAAACCTGCGACATAGGAATGTTTCTGGAGGACATATATATCATTTTCTAGTTCAAGAGCTAAAATAAACAAGTCGTCATGTATCATTACCCTTAAGGAAAGGTTGAGAAGATTAGACTGACAATGTAATTTGTAGGTGCAGTGTAATTATCTAAGTTGTGTCATGTAATTAATTAAGTTGATATGTAATTAATTAAGATATGTAATTAAGTTGATATGTAAATAAATTAAGGTTATAAGTAATTAATTAAGATGATATGTAATTAAGTTGATACGTAATTCATTAAGGTGATATGTAATTACTTAAATTGGTAATAGTTGGATGAAATAGGTTAGGTTTACTTTTGCTTATTGAAGGCGTTATTATAGCATAGTTTTTATTTATAGTCCTAGGTTTATTCCATCTATTTATTTATAGTTAGAAGTAAATTTACGTTTATTTGATTTTTATTGCTGTAATTATTGTACTATTGTAATGGTATTATTGTATATTATATACCACTGCCACCGGGTGTATACCCAATTGTAGTGTTAAAAAAACACACACACACACACACACTCTCTCTCTCTCTCTCTCTCTCTCTCACTTCCAGTTTATCACCTTCCCCTTAGTCTCCGCACACGATCCATATAACTTAATGTTGTCTACCATCTGATACCTTCTTCTACCCGAACTCTTCTCCTGTTCACCATTCCTTCCAGTGCATCCTTCAGTAGGCAGTTTCTTTTTAGCCAGTGACCCAGCCAATTCTTTCACCTCTTCCTCAACAATTTCAGCATTATTCTTCCTTCACCCACTCTTTTCAACACAGCTTCATTTCTTATTTTGTCGCTTTATCAACAGCTTAGGTTATTTAGCGTCTGAATGAGATGAAGGTGATAATGCCGGTGAAATGAGTCCGGGGTCCAGCACCGAAAGTTACCCAGCATTTGCTCATCTTGGATTGAGGGAAAACCCCGGAAAAAACCTCAACCAGGTAACTTGTCCCGACCGGGAATCGAACCCGGGCCACCTGGTTTTGCGGCCAGACGCGCTGACCGTTACTCCACAGGTGTGGACTTGTCTATACATTTCGCACGCTCCATTTTCTACATATCAATGTTTCAAATGCTTCTAGTCGTTTTTCTCCTTTTCGTCGTAATGTCCATGTTTCTTCCCCATACAATTGCCACACTCCACCCAAACCACATCACTAGTCTCTGCCTTAGTTCTTTTTCCAGAAGTCCACAGAAGATGCTCCTTTTTCTATTAAAAGCTTCCTTTGCCATTGCTATCCTCCTTTTGATATCCTGGCAGCAGCTCATTTAACTACAGTGCTTACAGGACACCCCAAATATTTTAAGCTATCCACTTTTTGTAGTTGATCGTAACATACTATGGAAAGTACTGATGAATCGTGGAATCCCGTCTCAACTAATTAGTGCTATACAGGGCCTTTACAAAAACAATAAAATAATGATTAAAATACCGAACAGTACAAGCGAAATGGTAGAAATAAATCAGGGAGTGCGACAAGGGTGTCCCCTCTCACCCACTATGTTTAATATATACATTGACGAAGTCATACAAATATGGATGACGAAGATTGAACATTTTACCATTAATAAGCTAAATTTTACAACATTATTTTATGCAGACGATCAAGTGATAATTAGTGGCAGTGAAAATGAACTACAGAAAGCAATTTCCAGATTGAATAAAGTAGCCATTGATTTTAATATGAAAATATCAGCAGAAAAAAACAAAAACTATGGCATTTGTAGGATCACAACCGTTGCGGGTGAAAATTGAATTAAACAATATAATTGTACAACAAGTACATACATTTAAATATTTAGGCTGCAATGTGACTTACAAGGCAAACTCAGAGATTGAAACTAAAATCAATATTTTTAATCATTTTGCGGAACTATAAGACGAACATTGGGCAGAACAGTGAGGAAGGAAACTTTATTAAAATTTTACAAAGTTATGGTTCTACCAGCATTCCTTTATGGCAGTGAGAGTTGGACATTAAGAAAAGATCAAGAACGTAGAATTGTAGCCAGCGAAATGAAGTTCTTAAGATATGTGGCAGATAAGAAGAGAAATGAAGATAAAAGGAAGGAGCTAAAAATGGAAAGTTTAATAGAGACGATTAACAATTATAGAACTAACTGCGTAAGTGCAAGTTTAAACCAATAAATTATTGAGATTTGCGATAGATTAATTAGTTTAGGAAATTGTATATGTATTATGTAGAACTACATTTGTATATAGATCTTTTGTTAAATTATTAAGTTTTGTACTTTTGTGAACTACATCAATAAATCAATCCATCCATCCATCCATCTATATATCTATCTATCTATCTATCTATCTATCTATCTATCTATCTATCTATCTATCTATCTATCTATCTATCTATCTATCTATCTATCTATCTATCTATCTATCTATCTATCTATCTATCTATCTATCTATCTATCTATCTATCTATCTATCTATCTATCTATCTATCTATCTATCTATCTATCTATCTATCTATCTATCTATCTATCTATCTATCTATCTATCTATCTATCTATCTATCTATCTATCTATCTATCTATCTATCTATCTATCTATCTATCTATCTATCTATCTATCTATCTATCTATCTATCTATCTATCTATCTATCTATCTATCTATCTATCTATCTATCTATCTATCTATCTATCTATCTATCTATCTATCTATCTATCTATCTATCTATCTATCTATCTATCTATCTATCTATCTATCTATCTATCTATCTATCTATCTATCTATCTATCTATCTATCTATCTATCTATCTATCTATCTATCTATCTATCTATCTATCTATCTATCTATCTATCTATCTATCTATCTATCTATCTATCTATCTATCTATCTATCTATCTATCTATCTATCTATCTATCTATCTATCTATCTATCTATCTATCTATCTATCTATCTATCTATCTATCTATCTATCTATCTATCTATCTATCTATCTATCTATCTATCTATCTATCTATCTATCTATCTATCTATCTATCTATCTATCTATCTATCTATCTATCTATCTATCTATCTATCTATCTATCTATCTATCTATCTATCTATCTATCTATCTATCTATCTATCTATCTATCTATCTATCTATCTATCTATCTATCTATCTATCTATCTATCTATCTATCTATCTATCTATCTATCTATCTATCTATCTATCTATCTATCTATCTATCTATCTATCTATCTATCTATCTATCTATCTATCTATCTATCTATCTATCTATCTATCTATCTATCTATCTATCTATCTATCTATCTATCTATCTATCTATCTATCTATCTATCTATCTATCTATCTATCTATCTATCTATCTATCTATCTATCTATCTATCTATCTATCTATCTATCTATCTATCTATCTATCTATCTATCTATCTATCTATCTATCTATCTATCTATCTATCTATCTATCTATCTATCTATCTATCTATCTATCTATCTATCTATCTATCTATCTATCTATCTATCTATCTATCTATCTATCTATCTATCTATCTATCTATCTATCTATCTATCTATCTATCTATCTATCTATCTATCTATCTATCTATCTATCTATCTATCTATCTATCTATCTATCTATCTATCTATCTATCTATCTATCTATCTATCTATCTATCTATCTATCTATCTATCTATCTATCTATCTATCTATCTATCTATCTATCTATCTATCTATCTATCTATCTATCTATCTATCTATCTATCTATCTATCTATCTATCTATCTATCTATCTATCTATCTATCTATCTATCTATCTATCTATCTATCTATCTATCTATCTATCTATCTATCTATCTATCTATCTATCTATCTATCTATCTATCTATCTATCTATCTATCTATCTATCTATCTATCTATCTATCTATCTATCTATCTATCTATCTATCTATCTATCTATCTATCTATCTGTCCGTCCGTCCGTCCGTCCGTCCGTCCGTCCGTCCGTCTGTCTGTCTGTCTGTCTGTCTAAATTATAGAACTAACTGGATACAACATGTATACCGAATGCCTGAAACACTCACAACAAAAGCTGCTCTACAGTACATGCCTAGAGGAAGAAGATCGCTGGGAAGACCTAGAAAGAAATGGCGTGATCAATTGTGAGGAGACGTAACAGGCTATTCGAGAGGCCTAATACTTGTTTGAAGATGATGATGATGACTTTTTGTACTGCCTCGTTTAGAATTCGCACCTTTACTTACAGGACACCCCAAATATCTGAAGCTATCTACTATACTTGTTCTACTGCCTCGTTTAGAATTAGCACGTTTAATCTTCTTATTTTTCTTTCGATAACCAGGTCTTCATCTCCATCCCATATTTCTCACAGCTGTTATTTAGCCCCAGTAGCATCTCTCTTAATGTCATCTCTTCTGCCATCAACGTCATATCATCAGCAAATGTTAGGCAAAGTGAAAGACGATAACGCCGAAATTGACAAATGTAATGACGGAGATGGCGATGGTAATGACGATATTAATTATGATGATGATGATGACGACGACAAATGTGAAAGTAGGCTAAACGAAGTTGAAGACGAGAATTCTTTTGATACTACATCGTAAGAAAGACTAAAGCATTGGAAGCTACCCAATTTTTTTCAATGTTGAAATATCACAAATCATTTACATATTAATAGCAAATCTCTTTGAGCAATAATTTATATCGATTCTGGCTGTATTGTTCCAGCTCGTTTCAATTTGATGCATAGCGCATATTGCGATATACCGCAAACACACAGTGCATTCAAGCACTACACATACACTAACCTGAGGCTTCAAGCATCAGCTCTTTTTATTCAGCCTGTTCGTTAATTAAATTTATGTGAACTGTAACATTTACGATCTATGAATTCGTAACATCTGTACCAACCCTTCAGGCACCTGGAGTGAAATACATTATCATGCAGCATCCATCGAATGCAATCGTAACTGGAATTCAGGTGCAAAAATTCTCAACAGAATAAAGTAATTATGCAATGGTTTATTCATGAATTTATTTATTTACAGAGATTTCCGTAACAGAGATACAGTAACGTTTTCACTAGATCCGACGATTCTAGGTTCAAACTTGAGAGGAGTAAATGGAGTTTGAAGACAGGTAAGTCCTTAGAGTGACTCCTTTTGTGAAGGACATGAAACTGGGAGGCCTTGCCGCGTATTTACGATATGTTACTGAACTTTGTCTTTATATTAGACCTATAAGTGGATTTCAGATACGGTTAATTAAACATTACCTCCCCAATATAAAATTTACCTTGCTAATTGCTAACCTGAACTATTTACGAATAATAAAGATTCAGTCTTCATACTACACTTCCCTATTACGTATTTTAGTAGTAGTTGTTTCAGTAGTTCTTAGTAGCGTAATAGAAGTAGTATATCCTAATAGCAGTGACAGTAGTAGTAGTAGTAGCAGTAGTAGTGGCAGTAGCATTAGTAGTGGCGGCAGCAGCAGTAGTAGTAGTGGTGGTGGTAGTAGTAGCAGCAGTAGTAGTAGTAGCAACAATAGTAGTAGTAGTAGTAGTAGTAGTGGCAGTAGCATTAGTAGTGGCGGCAGCAGCAGTAGTAGTAGTAGTGGTGGTGGTAGTAGTAGCAGCAGTAGTAGTAGTAGCAACAATAGTAGTAGTAGTAGTAGTAGTAGTAGTAGTAGTGGCAGTAGTATTAGTAGTGGCGGCGGCAGCAGCAGTAGTAGTAGTAGCAGTAGTGGTAGTAGTAGCAGCAGTAGTAGCAACAATAGTAGTAGCAGCAGCAGTAGTAGTAGTAGTAGTAGTAGTAGTAGTAGTAGCAGTAGTAGTGACAGTAGCATTAGTTGTGGCGGCAGTAGTAGTAGTAGTGGTAGTAGTAGTAGCAGCAGTAGCAGCAACAATAGTAGCAGTAGCAGTAGTAGTAGCGGCAGCAGCAGTAGTAGTAGCAGAAGTAGTGGTGGTAGTAGTAGTAGTAGTAGCAGCAGCAGTAGTAGCAACAATAGTAATAGCAGCAGTAGTAGCATTACTGGCAGTAGCATTAGTAGTGGCGGTAACATCAGTAGTAGTAGCAGTAGTAGTAGTAGTAGTAGTAGTAGTAGTAATAGTATTAGTAGTAGCATCAGCATTAGTAGCAACAATAGAAGTAGTAGTAATAGTAGTAGTAGTAGTAGTAGTAGTAGTAGTAGTATTTGCAGTAGCATTAGTAGTGGCGATAGCAGTAGTAGTAGTAATAATAGTAACAGTAATACTTAGTAGTTGCAGTAATAGTAGAAGAACTTTTACGGGAGTTTTTATCTATAATAATCTCACTAGAGGTTTTGATTTATCTAGAGAATATCATTACTCGAGTGAGATTTAATTGGCTATTACACGATTAGAAGAAAGTATATAAAGATTAGAAGAAGTAAAGTACTCTAATACTATAAAATATTAATTGACTTAACGAAAATGCTAAACTGTCTTGAAAATGTATTATTGTACCATCTCATCATTACAAATATTTCGCTAGATGGCAGTAGTGTGTTATGATTAGCTGTTCGCTTGTTACCAGTTGTGCCAATTATAATATCTTCATTGAACTCTATGGATGGTTACTAGTCAAGAAGGCTTTGTTGATTCAGTATCACTTTTATTAAAACAGTTGCATTACACTTCAATTATCAATACATATTAAACAATCTCTAATACTTGAATATCCATAATCTCATACAGTAGAAGCTATAACATAA
Organism: Periplaneta americana; assembly: GCF_040183065.1. Taxonomy (NCBI): domain Eukaryota; kingdom Metazoa; phylum Arthropoda; class Insecta; order Blattodea; family Blattidae; genus Periplaneta; species Periplaneta americana. The sequence goes on along the minus strand of NC_091131.1, from coordinate 35,653,143 downwards.
CCTAAATAATATAAACAAGATAAATGATAGAAAAGTTTTAATTAAGGATGATGAAATAAACATGAATCATTTTAAAAAGTACAATGTTGGAAAACAAGGAAACAAATGTTAGGAAGGTTTTAAAAACAAATAAATGCTAGGGAGATGCCAACGAGACGAATACCATGGTCATAGGAAAAAAGTAAAGAAGGTAAACTGTCGAATTCTAAATGAGACAGTAGAGCAAGTGGACAGCTTCAAATACTTTGGGGTGTACTGTAAACAGTAGCAAGAGCTGCTGCCAAGAAGTCAAAAGGAGAATAGCAATGGCAAAGGAAGCTTTTAACTGAAAAAGGAGCATCTTCTGTGGACCTCTGGAGAAAGAAGTACGGAAGAGACTAGTGAAGTGCTTTGTGTGGAGTGTAGCATTGTATGGGGGCAGAAACATGGACATTACGACGAAGTGAAGAGAAGCGAATAGAAGCATTTGAAATGTGGATATGGAGAAGGATGGAGCGTGTGAAGTGGACAGATAGAATAAGAAAAGTACCTGTGTTGGAAAGAGTGGGTGAAGAAAGAATGGTGCTGAAAGAGGAAAAGAAATTGACTGGATCACTGGTTGAGAAGAAACTGCCTTCTGAAGGATGCACTGGTTGGAATGGTCAACGGGAGAAGAGTTCGGGGCAGAAGAAGATATCAGATGATAGACGGCATTAAGGTAAATGGATCATATGAGGAGACAAAAAGGCAGAAAATAGAAAAGACTGGAGAATGCTGGGTTTACAGTGAAAGGCCTGCCCTTGAACAGAACACTATATATGAATAAATAGTGACAAGTCTTAGAAACTTCAAAGTACATGGAGTACATTGTACTTTAGAACAGCTTAGCTGCTAGAACATTATTAATTCTGAATTAGTTTTATCAACGATTCCTAACTAAAAATGTGTCAGAAGAGTACTGCTTAAGCAGTGGGTTGAAGGACGCGCGACTTCAACATACTGATGGTGTCTCAATATTATGTATAACAGAAAATCCATCAATAAGAGTAAATTGTTTTTTTTTTATTTTAACAGTGCATATTTTGTTATTTTTAATACATATATCGTGGTTTTTAAGTGCATACGTGCATGTATATTTTGCCGTTACTTAATGCTTGTGAATCCGTCCCCTAGTTATGAATAATATTTAGGCCTATTTAAATTATTTACTTATTTAAATTAGTATTTATTTATTTATTTATTTATTTATTTATTTACGTATTGACCTATTTATTTATTTATTTATTTATTTATTTACGTATTGACCTATTTATTTATTTGTTTACGTATTTTCCTATTTATTTATTTATTTATTTACGTATTTTCCTATTTATTTATTTATTTATTTATTTATTTATTTATTTATTTATTTATTTACGTATTGACCTATTTATTCATTTATTTATTTATTTACGTATTGACCTATTTATTTATTTATTTACGCATTTTCCTATTTATTTATTTATTTATTATTTATTTATTTACTTATTTATTTATTTACGTATTTTCCTATTTATTTATTTATTTACGTATTGACCAAATTATTTATTTATTTATTTATTTACGTATTGACCTATTTATTTATTTATTTACGTATTTTCCTATTTATTTATTTGTTTAATTATTTATTTATTTACGTATTTTCCTATTTATTTATTTATTTATTTATTTACGTATTGACCTATTTATTCATTTACTTATTTATTTATTTATTTATTTACGTATTTTCCTATTTATTTATTTATTTACGTATTGACCTATTTATTCATTTATTTATTTATTTATTTACGTATTGACTTATTTATTTATTTACGTATTTTCCTATTTATTTATTTACGTATTGACCTATTTATTCATTTATTTATTTATTTACGTATTGACCTATTTATTTATTTGTTTACGTATTTTCCTATTTATTTATTTGTTTACGTATTTTCCTATTTATTTATTTATTTATTTATTTACGTATTTTCCTATTTATTTATTTATTTACGTATTGACCTATTTATTCATTTATTTATTTATTTACGTATTGACCTATTTATTTATTTATTTATTTATTTATTTACGCATTTTCCTATTTATTTATTTATTATTTATTTATTTATTTATTTACTTATTTATTTATTTACGTATTTTCCTATTTATTTATTTATTTATTTATTTACGTATTGACCAAATTATTTATTTATTTATTTATTTACGTATTGACCTATTTATTTATTTATTTACGTATTTTCCTATTTATTTATTTACGTATTTTCCTATTTATTTATTTATTTACGTATTAACCTATTTATTTATTTACGTATTGACCTATTTATTTATTTATTTACGTATTGACCTAATTATTCATTTATTTATTTATTTACGTATTTTCCTATTTATTTATTTATTTATTTATTTATTTATTTATTTATTTATTTATTTATTTATTTACGTATTGACCTATTTATTCATTTATTTATTTATTTACGTATTGACCTATTTATTCATTTATTTATTTATTTACGTATTGACCTATTTATTTATTTATTCATTCATTCATTCATCCATTCATCCATTTATTTATTTATTTATTTATTCATTCATCCATTCATCCATTCATCCATTCATTTATTCATTTATTTACTTATTTATTTATTTCTCCCTGGTAGGAGACTTAGCAATACCCATTGCAGGAGATGCAATGAGCTTGAAACGTTACCCCACGTGCTAGGTTTCTGCCATCGGGGCGAATTGACAGACATAACACAGTCCGCTCAATAATTGCTAACAGATTAAGGGAACATGGTGAATATGAAGTATATGAGGAAGTTCAATGTCTTTCTAGGGAAGGATCTACACGGCGTGCTGACATCATAATAATTGACCGAGATAAAAAAAACTGGTCTCATTCTTGACCCCACAGTAAGGTTCGAAATTAATGAAGATCAACCAAAGCAGGTACATGAAGAGAAACGCGCTATTTACCTTCCATGCTGTGATGAGCTCAGTCATACAGTAAATTTAATATTCAAGATTGGAATGTCATTGGACTTATGTTTGGTGCGCGAGGAACAATTCCCAAATTTATATTGGAGATCCTCAGAAAAGTAAAGGTTCCTGATAAGACTCTTCAGACAATTGCATCAACCATTTTAAAATAATCAGTGAACATCATCAATCATCATATCTATTCATCTTTATAATATTCAATGTATATTACTTATTTTTAATAAATTTTTATCGTTTTGATAGCCACTACATCTTGTCGCAGAATATTCTTCTTTAAAATGCCATTATGTATTTTTTTAACATTAATTTACATTTTTTTTTGTTCACTTCAATTGATTAGGATGCCGATATTTTAAATCCAAGATTTGGACGGCTATCATTTCGATGATATTCTCTCTATTTATTTAAATATTTTACTCATTTATTTATTTACTCTGGAGGAGTTAAGGCTATCAGGCCTTCTCTTCCACACCTCCAGAAATACAATACAACTACAAGAAAAATTGTACATCATCATACAGTATTAGTAGTATAAATAGCAATTTTGATTAACACAGCGTTTATCGTTTCCATTTCTCAAATTGTGTTCCATTAAAATAGTAATATACGTTACAAGAGCGGTATGTTGACGTTTTCATGGTCGAGGAAAAGATTGAAAAAGCGAAACGTAGTTGAGCTTTTTTAATTTCCGAGAACATGAAAACAAACATACCGCTCGTGTGTCGTACATTATTTTGTACGAAGATCGTTTATTACATACTTAAAAGAGGAATTTCTAGTTAGTTGCAATGAAATCTCCATGTTGGTTTGTATTTAATGACGCCAACTTCGGAACACCAAAATATCTTTCTTCAACATTGTTGCTATAAAATGTTTTCTGTGTTTACTATACTCCAGCAGGTCGTGATATACGTCTGTCTTTTTTTCCCCCCCCCAGTCTATAAATGCGAACTTAAAACAAACGGTAAGGTTATGTAATGATTTATTTTTCATTTTAATATTTTAACAATATTATTTATATAACATATTGCAGTAATAACATCTGGAATCTCATTGATTTTTTCACGGCTTCCTTAATGTTACTTGTATCAGGAATGCAATAAGTTTCGTGGAGTAGTAGACTTTACTTAATTTTTGCAAATATTTAAAAACAATAATTAACATTGCAATTTAGATGAAATTTCAGTGGTAAGTTTCCAATTTATAATTATTACTATGTTAAACGTCTCTAAAAATAATATGTTAAAAACCTAAAGCAGTAAAATGAATGTCGCGCTTAAGCGGTAAGAAGAGAGAAATTGTTATGTGTGTTACGTTGGGAATACTGAATGTGGTATTTCACACTTACCGCGTATTGGTTCTGTGCGGAAAACAAGCAAATACGCACGATCTCGCACAAAAATATTTAAAATAGGGTATGTTAACGAATTCAATTTCTAAGCGTGCAAGAATGCACTCCTCCTGTTAATGTGATTTCTTATTTGCAAATCTCTCGAGAAAGTTGGCGGTCAACAACCCGTGTCTAACTTGAGAAGTTTCCGAGCCTCCAGGATAACAGCGTAGTTTACCGTAATAATGGTTAACTGTCCATATCACATGAGAACGAGAGAGGGATGGTGCCGGTGGAGAGAGGGCGGAGCGGTGGAGAACACAATATCACATCTCACACGAGTTGCATAACGCCGCAACCCCACCCTCAAAATGCCCAGGACTTACACACATTGGTAAAGCTCCTACCCTCACTCCAGCGCTTCCCCTCCATTTATGGTGTTACCCCCTTCACACATGCTCACTGCCACCCGTGCACTTCCTCTCTGATTTGGCCGGACATCACTCCCTATCAGGTGGTTGATAAGTCGCAGTGAGTACACAGCCATTCACCCGTGCAAGGGGCGCCACTATCTCGGCCGAGGAACTGAATCAATCAGCGGAGTGCAAGTGCTACACAACACAGAATAACCAAAATTACGTCATCAAACACCAGATCTCTCTAACAGAAATCAAGTCATCCCTTGAGAAACAAGTGCAATCTGCAAATTCAGCGGCACTCGGCTCGAAAGGGAATCGAAATTTACCTATCTTCCACAGGAACTGACCGTGTGTCCCTATGTCTTATTCTGTGTTGTGTCGTAATACGGCCAGGTCATACTTCTTCTCAAAGTGCCATAACTGCAGCGCGCCGCTTTGTATCCTGTTTTGGATAAATATTCAGCATAGCTGACAATTGGAGATTTATCATCAATCCATAAGAAATTTAAAAAAAAATCGGATTGTGGCTGTGATGGGGACACGGTCGTGGGTGTTACGTGAATAGGTCTGGCATAAATCCACAGATCTAGACGAGATCTTCCGTTTGGTACCAAAATCAGCGCGCTAGCACATCGGAGTCTCGAGATATACTGCCCGGAAATTTTCGCCCACGCCCGAAATGGCCGTCAGTCGCCGCAGGACTCCACGGCGCCAACTTGAGTTCCTGCTCGCATCGTAGTCGTATACCCGATCGAACGAGACCGCATTTATTTCAATAGTGTTAGTCACGAAGTTATAGTATCGGAATTGATAATCCTACGAACGTTACATCGCCGTTTCCGTCCTGGTGCCGCATGTGCCGGTCTAAATTTTTAAAATGTATTCAAGTCAAAAAGAAAGTTTTTTTTTTTAAACTCAGTCTTCATTAGATGTCTTCTTTAGCTACACATCACTAGCATATGCAAAGCTGTGACTATTTTGACTATGGCATCAATGATAATTACGAATATGACAAAGACTATTACGACCTTGACAACGACCACAACGACTATGACTACGACTACTGTGACTGTGACTATGACGCTAATAACTACTACGATTGTGAATTGTGTCGACTACTACCCTGATTATAATAAATTATAATGACTATTACCATGTCTATGACAATGACTACCATGGCCATGAATATAACTACCATGACTATGATAATGACAACCCTGACTCTTGCAATGACTACCATGACTAGATAATCACTACCATGGCAATGACTAACGTGACTATGACAATGACCACCATGATGATCACACAATGACTACCATTATGACTACGACTATGACTATTACAATGACTACCATGACTATGATAATCACCTACCATGGCAATAACTAACGTGACTCTGACAATGACCACTATGATGATTACACAATATTACCATTATGACTACGACTATGACTATTGCAATGACTACCATGACTATGATAATCACTACCATGGCAATGATTAACGTGACTATGACAATGACCACCATGATGATCACACAATCACTACCATTATGACTACGACTATGACTATTACAATGACTACCATGACTATAATAATCACCTACCATGGCAATAACTAACGTGACTATGACAATGACCACCATGATGATCACACAATCACTACCATTATGACTACGACTATGACTATTACAATGACTACCATGACTATGATAATCACCTACCATGGCAATAACTAACGTGACTACGACAATGACCACCATGATGATTACACAATGACTACCATTATGACTACGACTATGACAATTACAATGACTACCATGACTATGATAATCACCTACCATGGCAATAACTAACGTGACTACGACAATGACCACCATGATGATTACACAATGACTACCATTATGACTACGACTATGACAATTACAATGACTACCATAATTATTGCAATGACTACCACGAATATTACTATGATTGCCATGACTATTATGATGACAATAACTACCATAACTATGACGATGACTCAACGACTATAACAACAATGACTAGTCTACCATAACTAACGAGTATGATTGTTACGACTATGAAATTGACGGTCACGATTATGACAATGATATAATGACAATAACTATCACGGCTATGATAATGACTACCATGACTATGACGACAATGGCAACCATGACGTCCACACTGTGGAGTAACGGTTAGCGCGTCTGGCCGCGAAACCAGGTGGCCAGGGTTCGATTCCCGGTCGGGGCAAGTTACCTGGTTGTTACCGGGGTTTTCGCTCAGCCCAATAGGAGCAAATGCTAGGTAACTTTCGGTGCTGGACCTCGGACTCATTTCACCGGCATTATCACCTTCATCTCATTCAGACGCTATATAACCTAAGGCAGTGGTCGTCAGCACTCGCTGAAATGTGCAAAGGGTACGCGGTGCTGTCCCGTGTGCACTGTCGTGCAACAGGGAGAGATAGAGAGTATACCCGCTAGCAGCTACAGAGTGCACCCTAGCGTCGTAAAATAGCCTACTAAAAAAGTACCATGACTATGACGACAATGACTACAGGCACCGTAACTATGATGGTTTTGACTACCATGAATGACCACTACAGTATGACAATCAAGACTATGACAATGATCAACATGACTATGACGACTATTCTATAACCACCAAGCTTATAACAACGAATATCATAATTACTATGACGACAATGACTATCATATCTATGAAAATGATTACCACGACTGTGACAGTGACTACCATGACTTACGACAATGACTGCACTGCCATGACTGTGACAATTACTGACATTACTAAATTGATTATGGCGATAATGACTATGCGACTAAGAAAGTAACTATTTTGACTGACGCAATTGGAAATCGAACCTAAGCGCAGGTCCAGATCAGCAGGCATACCCATCTACCGCTTCAGCTATGCCTAGGGCTTATTTATTATTATTATTACTATTATTACTATTATTATTATTATTATTATTATTATTATTATTATTATTATTATTATTAACAGTCAAGAAGAATACTCTTTGCCACTCATATTACAAGTACGCTGTTCTGTTGCAAGTCTGGAGAATTTTAAAGTACGGTACTTCCAAGTCGCTCTATCTTGGAGATTTCAACGCAAGTCATGTCTGAACATCAGAAACAAAAAAAGTCTACATAAGTTAATTTTAAACGTATCGTATTTAGAAATTCACGTTTCCACGATGATCAAATTTTTATGTATGTTCCTGATACCTGTACTGTGTACGGACCAACCTGTAACATTTCGTTGACTCTTACACAGTTTCATATCCTACGATATATATTTTAGTTCTTTCTAAGAAGAAATCGTAACCCATTCAAAACTGGACCGCAAAGAGGATCCAATATGTTGACAGTTCTTTCAATAACACCCGAAAGTACGTTAATTTTGTAGCATGACTAAAAGAAAGAATATCAACAACCTATTACATCATATTTCAAAAACACTGTATTTTAACACAAATATTATCTCAAAACTTAAACAATTCATTCTTCTCAAAATTTGAATCGATTGGCGTTTTCAAAGGTTTCATCGATTATAAAATAATTAGCTATTTTTAAAAATCAATATGACGGATTGTTTTCCATTTCCTCTGTTTCATTTCAACTTCGCCACTAGATGGCACACATAAAATGGAAATCCAATGTAGGTACTATTATTTGCAGATGACACAAGTATAGTAATTACAGCCAATAACTCCAACACATTCCAATCTTCAACAGAGGAAATTCTCTTCAAAATATGTGACTGGTTCTCAGTCAATAAATTAGTATTAAATTGTAACAAAACTAACATAATCCAATTTAAATCCTGTCCAAATTCAACCTCGCAAATTTCTAGCGCAATAATTAATAACAGATCCTATTAGAAACAACAATAACCAAATTTCTTGGCTTAAAAATCTATAATGTGTTAAATTGGAAAAATCATATTAAAGAAATTACCACCAAACTAAATTCAGCTTGTTTTGCTATTAGAACTTTGCAAAAGATAGTAAATATCAATATCTTAAAAACAATATACTTTACATACTTCCACTCGGTAATGAGTTTTGGAATAGTATTCTGGGGAAATTCCACAGATAGTAACAATATATTTCTATTACAAAAAAGAGTAATTATAATAATAGTAGGTGCCAAATCTAGGGAATCGTGTAGGACTATTTTCAAAAAAACTACAAATAATGTCCATGGCTTGTCAGTATATTCTTTCATTAATAATCTTCCTCGTATGTAATCGTGAAAATTTTGTAACTAATTCAACAGTTCATAGCATAATTACACGTCAAAAAATGACTTCCATACTCCAATCGGCAAGTCTATCGTGCTATCAAAAAGGAGTGCGTTATATGGCAGTAAAAATTTTTAGTAGCCTCCCTGTCGATATAAAAAATGAAACTCAAAACATAAAATTATTTGGGGCCAAATTAAAGAAGCACCTAATTTCTCACGCCTTCTATTCTGTAGGTGAATTCATGACATTCAATAACACTTCATGAAATTGATACTAAAACTATGTGTTGTACTAGTAGACTATATTGTAAATCTCGTCTGTATATATTTCATCTAGACTGTGACTATAAATTAAGATTTTATAATAGTATTAAGTTTTTTGACTTGTTCTATATTCTAGCTGTAAGCTTGTATGAATACCATGGAATGTTAATAAATACAATACAATACAATTACCAACAGACAATAGTGGTATGACCTTGCAGTTAAAGCAACTAACAGAAAGCAAAAGAGAAGTGCGATCCAGAAGCAATTTATTCCCCGCAATTAAAATTAGAGGGAGCAAGGCTAATTATGGTCCGTCCCAGGGATGTGTGGAGTAACTTCACGCATATGGAGGCAGAGTCATCTGTGCCGGAGTGTATTGCGGGCTGCATCAGCTCGAAGCCGCTAAGGGGTAAGATGGTCGTGGTAGAAGGTAGAGTAGAGTTCAGGTAGAAACGATCCAATTCCTGCAAGCGATTGCTACCTTCGTTCAACCAACACCTCCCTCCAGAGCGGTCATTGGCCCTACCCCTCCCACATACCACTTGCGCAGAGGTCTTGTTTCGTCTTTCTACTCTACAGATTCCTGGAACGGAGCATAGGATTTTCCGGTCTCTGATCGGGTCAAAAACACTGAAAGAATTGATATTTAACCAATGTGATGAATTTTGGTGAAATCCGGAGGACCTAATTAATCAAATCCAGTCTCCTCACCTCCACACTGGGGCCCCTGGGATCTTTTAAGGTGCAAAAGAGAGGGTGGTGTGCGGAAAACAACGGAAAGCTACCGCATTTATCTTTCCCAAGGTAAAGAAGATGATATCAGATTACAGACAACATCAAGATACCTGGGTAATATGAGGAGACTAAGAGGAAAGCAGAAAATAGGAAAGATTGAAGAATCCTGGATTTACAGTGAAATACCTCCCCTTGGGCAGAACAATATGAATGAATGAATTTTTTTATAGTACAGCACAGTGTTAAAGAAATTAGGCCTACATGTTGTAATTATTATTTTAATTAAAATATAATATTGTTTCATTCAATCAGTGAGATTTCCTTAAATCATCTACCACTTTTCCATTTCTCTAGACAGTTATTACTTTTGCTTTTTTTTTTATTTCGATATTTTTTGTTTACTTCCTCCTACCGGATAATTTCGTCTTTTATCAAGTTTTGTTCCATTCATTTCTTAGCCGACTTCTCCTATCTCCTCTTGAATTATTTCTTTTCATGCAATTCCTTTTCTTCACTTATTTCAATCTTTCTTTTATACATTTTATTTTCTTCTTCTTCTTCCTCATATACGTCTTTCTTTCTTCCCTCATATTTTCATTCTTTCCTGTTGGATTCTTTCTCATTTTTTCTTTATTTTCCCGTTTTTTTATTTATGTTTTTACTTTGTTATTTAACGACGCTGTAACAACTACTAGGTTATTTAGTGTCGATGAGATTGATGATAACGAGGTGGGATTTGGTGAGATGAGACCGAGGATTCGTCATAGATTACCTGACATTCGCCTTACAGTTGAGGAAAACCTCGGAAAAAACTAAAACAGGTAATCATCCCAAGCGGGGATTGAACAAGCGCCCGAGCGCAACTCCGGATCGGCAAGCAAGCGTATTAACTGAATTAGCTACGTGGTGGCTATTTGCCTGTTTTTTCCTTCTTTCTTTCTTCATTCGTTCCAGTCTTTCGTCTTTTTGCTTCTTAAATTCTCTCCTTATTTTCTTGAACTTAAAGTCGTTTTCTTTGTTTATTGCTTTCCTTTTCCCCTTTTATTAATTGTGTTCCTCTTTATACCTCTTTTCTTATTTCTTTCTCTCTCCATCAATCTCAGAAATACTGTATTACACCCCTTTTAGTTTTGTTCTGGTTGCTTTCGATATTTTTTTTTCAACATCATGTTAAATGTAATAAAAATTCTACACTTGTAAACTGCGACTTCCAGTGTCATCAAAAGCGGCGGCTTAATCTATAGGCCTATGTAGCCTACATCACGATAGCTAACAAAAGACTGAAATACAAAAAATTTATCACTAAAACGTATGACATACACGTCAACAATAAAATCAATTACATTTTATTTAATATATACATCATGAAATCATTTATCAACTGCTCCAAGCTGTTAATTCACGGGTATTTAATTAAGCACGCATGCATTGTGCCCTTCATTGCAATTATATGTACATTTTGCAGCTGTAATAATAGCTGAACACTGCATGATTACGAGCCTGTAAATTTTGAGTATACATTTTTAAAATCAGACCACACACACTACCGTTCACACAGTTCATGTTTCTATTTTCAGTTATCAGTACAGAAGTTACACACTACAATTTGTTTTTAAATATTAAGTTCTTACCTTTTTAATAATTGCGAATTAAAGAACCTCACAGTAATGTTTACTAAACGTTTCGCTACAACATTTAAAAAATGTGATTTTTCAATAGGCCTAAATAATATTAGTAGGCCTACTTCTTAAAATTCAGTACATGAATATGAAATGCTACCAACGATGTAACCAATTATAAAAAACGTTCGAATTTTTTTCCCCCGCAGTAGTGACAGTAAAGACTCATTCACGATGAAAATTAAACATAACGTAAGCGTTAACTTAAGAATATAAACGTTACGCTAAAATCAAGAAGTCATACCATCATTCACGATGGGAACATAAACATAACAGCAAAAATACCTGGTAACCATGGAAACATAACAACGACGCCATTTTCTCATATTCTGTCGTATACTTCAGCGCTCCACGATAGTGTTCTGTTTGTAAATCACGTAAGCATAATCATGAAAGTTTGGAGTTTGCAAATTTTCATGTTAACGTCTTACGGTAATGTTTATGTCAATGTTTATGTGAATCATTGTGAATGATCCCATTTGGTAGCCTGGGCGCAAACTTCTGTGTTTATGTTACGGTTATGTTTAATTTTCATTGTGAATGGGCCTTAAAATTTAACTCAAAAGTTCACGGCTAAAACGAAAAAAAATTTTATCGCGTATTATTATTATTATTATTATTATTATTATTATTATTATTATTATTATTATTATTCACCACGGCATGGCGCGTCCTCAGGTTGCGAATCGGGGAGACGGCCTCCAGATATGGAGGATAGCTGTGAATATATTGAATAAGCAGTCGCGGACAGCCGATGAGGGGTGGTCCTCCAGCTTGGAGGTTGGGCGAAGGGCTAACAACCCATCACCGTAAAAAACAGCTTGTTACGAAACCTAACAATAAGCCTCGGAATGGGACTGATTCTCTGGCACGACCACAGGCACGCATTGTATTCTTCACCTGACATAATTAGGAACATTAAATCCAGACGTTTGAGATGGGCAGGGCATGTAGCACGTATGGGCGAATCCAGAAATGCATATAGAGTGTTAGTTGGGAGGCCGGAGGGAAAAAGACCTTTAGGGAGGCCGAGACGTAGATGGGAAGATAATATTAAAATTGATTTGAGGGAGGTGGGATATGATCATAGAGAATGGATTAATCTTGCTCGGGATAGGGACCAATGGCGGACTTATGTGAGGGCGGCAATGAACCTCCGGGTTCCTTAAAAGCCAGTAAGTAAGTATTATTATTATTATTATTATTATTATTATATTTTTACGTTCCTTTAGCTCATTCTCTCCCAATAGAGATAGGATATCGACCCAAAACTATTCACAAATAGGCTAGTGGAACCTCCTAGTCATTTAAGCACAGAACAACACAAGAGAAGAGATATGCACCCACATCCCATGGGAGCTAAATAAATATTCACTTCCGTGCCGGGAATCAAACACGAGTCCGCTGGATTTACAGTCAAGAGATGGCACCACTTGAACGACAGGGAGGACATACTTTATTTGCATGTCATTATTTACTGTTTGGCGGACAATTAAGCGGTTACAAGAGCCTTAATTGGCAGGTCATCTCCATTTCATTAATTTCACGTCTGCATTCACCGCTGGAATCATAGTCCAGTCCACTGAATAGGTAGGCAATGCCTGTTACCACTTCAACAACGAGAACCCATTATATTTGCATCTCTTTTATGTGGACTACTGTTTCCCCAGGCAATTAAGCATTTAGCACAGTATTAAATAACAGTTATTATTATTGTTGTTATTATTATTACGTCATCACTATTATTATTATTATTATTATTATTATTATTATTGTTAAGTTTATTTCTCTAGAATATAATGTATTTAAAACTGCACATAGCCGTAAGTTCAATAATAACTACTGTGTGTGTGATTTATATTAATATACAGAGTGTTCCGTTTGGGTATGGATAAAATAAAAACACCGTAAACATTCACTACTGAACTTTATTTGTTGAAACCTTGTGCATAAGAACACTGAAAGATGGGAGATTCCTCAGAAGTACAGACGTGGACAAATTATTAACAAAATTGACTATTTTTATGATAATTCTGTTTACAAAATTTGACTTTTCAATTTAGGCTACAGTTGACAATTTTGCCTATTTCTATCATTACAGTAGATAGAAATATGCAAAAATGTCAACTGTAGTTTAAATTGAAGAGTCAATTTTTTTAAAAATATATAATAAAAAATCTTCATAATTTGCTAATAATTTGTAAATATGCAAAAACGTCAACTGCAGTGTAAATTGAAGATTCAAATTTTGTAAAAATATAAAATGAAAATCTTCAATTTTGCTAATAATTTGGAAATATGCAAAATGTAAACTGTAGTCCAAATTGAAGAGTCAAATTTTGTAAAAATATATAATAAAAATCTTCACTTTGCTAATAATTTGTAAATATGCAAAAATATCAACTGTAGTCCAAATTGAAGGGTCAAATTTTGTAAAAAAATATGCAATACAAATCTTCAATTTTGCTAATAATTTCGAAATACGCAAAAATGTCAACTGTAGTCTAAACTGAAGAATCATATTTTGTAAAAATATGTAATAAAAATCTTCAATTTTGCTAATAATTTGTCCACGTCTGTAAACATGACCCCCATTGCGCACCCTGCACAACTCATAACGGTGATGCAGTTTAACCCATGTCCGTTGTAGCATAAGAGGAATGATTTGTTGAAAAATCTGAGTAATTTTTACTATCAGATCATCAATGTACCAGGGTTTCTGTGAATAGACAATGTATTTAACAAAATCCTACATGAAGAAGTCAGCAGGTGTTAGATCTGGGGAGTTTGGGGGCCAAGCCAAGAGATAGCTGCTTCTCGTACTGGGTTTCGTCTGCAACCTCCTGAATGTTTTTTTTTTTAACACAGAACCTGTTTCTACAAATGTTCGATACCACAACATTATGGAATCGTATTGAGGTGCATTACGCACACCACACTCACGTCGAAATTCCTTTTGAACGCTTTTAACACTCTAAATTTAGCATCCCAAAGAACACATTGTGCCCGCTGTTGATTTATAGTAGCCATTTTAATCGTCTACGATTTTCATTTGTCCTTTCAGATTATGCATTGTTGATTGTCATATAGCCTATGGGAACGTCCATCTTTTAATCATAATAGGCCTAAAACTAGCAAGAAATTTATCCTACTATCACAATAACTTTATAATAATAAATGAATATTATCGATACCCAAACCGATCAGACTATATATTATCATATGGTATTTATATTTGGGGAAATATCAAGATTCTCATTCAAAAAAAAAAGTTTTACGCATTTTAACAGGGCCTGCATATGACGCTCACTGTAGACCACTATTTATTCAAGAAAAAATGTTAACTGTCAAAATTTGTATGTATTCCAATGTCTAATGATAATTAAGAAAAACCTTAATACTTATCACCTTAAAACAGAAGTTCATCACTATAATACAAGGTACAATTATAGTCTTTCAGAACCTAGAGTTAGATTAAGTAAGTCCAAAAAATAGTTCAATTCTATTGCTATAACAATGTTTAACAAGTTACCACAAAAGCAGCATGATGCAAGTGATAGACAATTTAAATCTGTTTTGTATAACTGGTTAATCAACCATCCATTCTATAGAATTAGTGAATTTCTTGACTCCACTGTAAATGTATTCTAAATTTCTAAGCTGCATTGCTCTATATTATTCCGATTATCATTAGTATTGTTTATTGTTATTATTAGTAGTAGTAGTAGTAGTAGTAGTAGTAGTAGTAGTATTGTTATTCCATTTGTATTGTATTCATCTATTTTTACATTTTATATAAAATATTATTTTATATATCTTGTAATTTAGTATATTTTATGTCTGTGGCAACAAATTGTAGCTCATGTCATTAATAAACGATTGATTGATTGATTGATTGATTGATTGATTGATTGATTGATTGATTGATTGATTGATTGATTGATTGATTGATTGATTGATTGATTGATTGATTGATTGATTGATTGATTGATTGATTGATTGATTGATTGATTGATTGATTGATAATAATTTTTTTCTTATTACTGTGTGTCGGAAGAAGTTTAAGATCACCCCTAAAACAAATTGTTTGCACTCTGGTCATATACATTTTTTACAGTTCACGTTCCTAATTTCATACCTCGAAGATTTTGCTGAAAACAATACCTCATGTTTGAACCTCAAAAGTTAAGGTTTGTTAATTTTTTTAAGTATGCAACATAAAAACAAATTCCACTTTTTATTTAAAACAATGTTAAGAAGTGGGTTAAAATAGATCTACTTATTACAGGTAGGTCTATTTAACTATACAGCACGAAAGAAACAAATGAAAAGATTATCGTTAAGAAAGGGGTTAAAATAATACTATTGAATATTTGATTACAGATCGTGAAAAAATTCAACTCAATATTTCCGCAGGTTTAATGTTTCTGAAATCATGATTAAAACTGTTAATAGTGACATTTTATTTTTAGTGTATTTTAAAATTCCCGCTTTCACGTCTAAGTTACAAGAATATGTTTTCTTTTTCTGAAATTTATAGATACCGATGAGAGTTAGTTGTCCTTGTAATAAAGTAGTTACAACATGAAGAAACAAGTATTTTTATTGATATTCACTATTTTTCGCATATTGCTTTTAAATATATTTATGAGTTGTTTAGGTTTAAATATTTATTTATTTATTTATTTATTTATTTATTTATTTATTTATTTATTTATTTATTTATTTATTTATTTATTTATTCTCCTAATTTCCTATTGGCTACTTGTTGTTGGCTAGTATATTATTAAATGAATAAAATATTATTACATATAAAAATGTAATATTATCTAAGTTCGAGACGTCTTAATTGACATTTCATCTTCGTTTCATTTTATATCTTTATTTCTGTTGGAGTCCAACACCAGTCCAAAGATTTGACCACAACGAGGGGCCATTATAAATACATGTTTCTATTTATTATTTGGCATAAATGAATATGTAGCCTATTTGGGATTGTATTATAGTAATGTATTATTATTATTATTATTATTATTACTATTATTATTATTATTAATATTAGCTTTATCATTATCATAAATACCTCAATTTATTAAGTACAGTATTAACGATAACTGGACTGTATTATGCAATGAGATCAATTAACAAAAACCTGTTTTTGAAATATTGATCATGGAAGGAAACTTGGCTCTTCATTAAAGACTTTATGCAAAAAGTATTGTAACATTCATACTATTACAAAAAAATAGCACAAATAATAATAAAGAAGGTAAATCGATTTTTAATAACACACCAGCAGTTGATTTAATATTGCAAAGCAAATTGAATAAATTAATTTTATACAATAAACGAATTCTTCTTATAAGTGACAGTAAAGTGCAGATATCTAATTTTTTAGTTTTTCTCAGTTACACAATCCAGCCAAAAACAGAATTCTTCAAATATCTCAATTTTTTTTCTTCAAAATATTTATATGTCTACCGTTGCATAACTCTGTCCAATAGTTCAACACTATTTTCTTCTTGTGGCAACATATCACAGATTAAATATATAAATATTTATAAATAAATATTAAATTAAAAATCGAAAATGTAAGAATAGTTCTATTTGGTGATTGATCTCACTATATTATGCTTGCATTTTTTACTTAAGAATTTATGTATTTAGTAACGTATGTTAATATCAACATTTTATTATTATTATTATTATTATTAATATTACTATTGTTATTATATATTATTATAAATTGCTATTGTTATTAAAGACTTTATTATTATTAATATTATTATTATTACTATTGTTTTATATATTATTATAAATTGTTATTGTTATTAAAGACTTTATTATTATTATTATTATTACTAATATTATAATTACTATTGTTATTATATATTATTATAAATTGTTATTGTTATTAAAGACTATTATTATTATTATTAATATTATTATTACTATTGTTATTATATATTATTATAAATTGTTATTGTTATTAAAGACTTTATTATTATTATTATTATTATTATTATTATTACTACTACTATTATTATTACTATTGTTATTATATATTGTTATAAATTGTTATTGTTATTAAAGACTTTAATATTATTATTATTAATATTATTATTATTATTACTATTGTTATTACATATTATTATAAATTGTTATTTTTATTAAAGACTTTATTACTATTATTATTATAATTATTATTGTTATTATTACTATATTAATATTATTATATTAGTCTTAGTGTTAGTAATAATTTTATTATCATTATTATTATTATTACTATTGTTATTATATATTATTATAAATTGTTATTGTTATTAAAGACTTTATTATTATTATTATCATTATTATTGTTATTATTACTATATTAATATCATTATATTAGTCTTAGTGTTACTAATAATTTTATTATTATTATTATTATTATTATTATTATTATTATTATTATTACTGGTGCAGCTGTTGACAGAATTCTTCCAAGCACTTGGGCGCTTGCACTCCTTCACATCACGCCAGCCGATGCCGAAGATGTTCCCCTAATACTCCAGATATTAATTAATAGAGTGGAGCAGGCTGCTAAACCTTATTACTGAGCCAAACTAATCCCCGATCAGCGCGGCTGAGCCACATGGGCCTTGTAACGGGATTCCGATTCCATCGTCTCACTCTTTCTCATTTGTAACAGTCATCTCTTCCACTCGCTGCTGTCATTCTTCCTGTCACTCTAGTCTGCCCCTGGAGCCAGGCTGGCCCGCCACACATGGAAGGGTAGGGAAGACAGACGGATTCGAGAGCACAAGACTATATGTGCAGGAGAATGACAACGGCATAAAAATTCCACCAGACCAAACAAGAATGTTGGCTTGTGATTGGTTAGAATCAACCACCAACCTCCCCACCCCTCTCCATCCACCCCTATGCTCTCTTTTTTAACCCTTTCTCTCTCTATCTCATGTATGTATTATCATCCCCCCTTTTTTCCGACCTTTTTTTTTGTACAAAAAAGGCTTTTTCCCTCTCTTTTAAATAGCTGCGCGCATGGACAGAAAAATTGCGCTAAACTTGATGCGTGGAATGGCAAAAGGTGGAAATGGAAGGGGTGGTGTGCGGGGGGGTTGACGGGGATGGACTGAAAGAGGGGGTTGAAAATTTTATGGCACTAAAAGAAGCAACTTTTGGCGTTGTTTTATGAGCCGGATGGGTATGCTGGACGGAGACTAACCCCGTTGGAAGAGAAAAGTTTCGCTACATCCCCTCAGAGAAAAAGTCGCTGTCGCCTCGTCATAAAACGCTGCCGCTCTTTTTGTTATATAAAAATGATATCAAGGTGCTATTAAAAGTGTTTGTGTGTTTGTGTGTGTGTGCTGGTGATAATTGTGTTACTAGGATTTAGAGGCTCGGCGTTCGATTTTATTTGAATTTATAGCCCAGCGAAAGCAACAAACCCAAATGTGAAATGAGTTGTGCAACTTCGGAAATTGCTTATTAAGGAACAAGAACCCAGGAACATAATAGATCGCTCCGGACCGGACTACACTGCCTCGTACACAAGCATTCCTGCCTTTTTTTGTGAATTCAACGGCCGATATCACACCTGGCAAGAAAGACATTAGCTCAAGATGTTCCCCAAACATTTAAATGCAAACGGAAATAATGTTGGTAACATGGCGGAACATTACGACATCTAATATTCATAGCACGGGCAGATAGTGGTCATTACTAAATTCACACAACGAATAAGTAAACAGGAAGGCCTTCCAAATATATATCACATAATTATGGGTATTTCTAGATATCAAAACAGCTCTCATACAAAATAATTATAACAACTTATGAAATAATTCAACAATAAAAACTCTATAGCCTACAGAGTTGAAAAATAAAAGCTATATTAATATATTCAAAATTCTAATAAACATTCAACATAATAATAAAAATAAATTTATTTTATAACAGATTTTTTAAAATATATAAAATAATTTTTGTTCTCCAATAGAATCCACCAACAATATTTTAGCTTAAAATGAAATAATATTGTTTTAAATATTAGCAAAAAGTGTAATTGCAGAACTTTACTAAATTTAAACATTGATATTTCATAAAGTTCTTTTAACTGATTTAAAATATTACTCAATTCTTAGTGAATTATATAAAATTAATTCAATGTTATGGTACAAATTCTCAAGAAATTTATTTCACAAGTTTTACTCATTAAACCGAAATGTATTATATTCCATCAATAATAAGTATTTCAATCCCAATTATTAGGCTTAATGAAGAAAAAAAATGTTTTGTTTTACATTTAAGCTACCAGAAAATAAATAATTAATGTACACAAAATTAATAAAAATGAGTAATTATGCAATATACTATACAATTACAAGCAAAATTAATCCAAACATACATCTAAGCAACATACTTTATTATTTTCAATTTTGTAATATTATTTTTTCAAGCTATAAAATATTTAAACAAAAAAAAATAACAAATATTAAAAAAAAACACAAATATTTTAAAATTTTAATTGCACATTTAAACTTGGATTTAAATGACACACAAAATACTTTTCCAAAAAAATATATTGAACTGATTTCCAACTTGAACTAAATCATTTCGATAAATTTTTAATGTTTCCTAAAACTTCAAAATGTTTAACGGTTCTAGATTTTTACATGAGTTTACTTCTACAAGCATTCATTGTAAGAAACTATAATTATTAATATCCTTGGGCACAATAAAAGTAGGAAATAAGCATTTCATAATATTTCACGTTTATTGTTTTTTTTCTGTTAAGTAATTGCATAATTGAATCGGTCATTAAAAGGTACTAAGTCAACTTTGAACACATGGACATTTTGATGGATTTCTTAATACTTTTCTGTATTTAATAGAGAATGAAAAGTATGAATTATTTTCCATGAGTGATGCTTAACCATAACACAAATTATTTTAACAATTATTAAGAGAACATAAAATTTTCTTCGATTATCTGAGTACTGAAAAAGAATGACTTGTTGCCTTTTAATAAACTCAATTATATAATTTATTTAGAAAGTTTCAAACTCTAGTAAAAAAAAATAAAATTGTTTTAGTTTGAAATATTGCAATAATTTTGCTAATTCCATATTTGTATTACATTAAAATTAAATTTAGGAATTTTTAAAATGATAATTATAAAAAATTTTCACAACAATTTATAATTTAGTTTGTTCGGCAAATGAAGTAGAAATCTACATAATATTTTTTCCTATAAAATTGTCAAGTGAATCATAAAAACATAACTGTGAAATGGCCATTCAAGCAATACATTTTCTAACAATAACAGAATATTCATAAAAATTCAAATTTTGAAAAAGAGAAAAGAGGGCTAGTTTTCAATTTTAAAATGTTGAATTAGACTAATTTTTGTGGTATATTTATGTTATCTTAATATTAAATCTTTAAATTTTACATAAAACTTTATTTTTAATATACAGTAGTACCTTTATAAATTGCCTAAATAAAGAGACTGCTTGAGAATTTATGTACTGTGCTGTACGACGTTCTAGGCAAAACTTCATAATTAATTCTCTTGTAAATATTCAAGCAGTATTTATGAAAATGTTTTAAGATTATTTTACTACACGGTATGCTATGTGTAAAAACATTTTTATTGAGGTGGATTTTAATATCAAAATCTCAAAACTTACATTTAAATAAAACTACAAGACCACATATATTTTTAATTAAATAAATATCTCATTTAAGGAACTACAACTGGTTGTAACATTTCTGATAAACGTAGCATGTACTTTATACGTGATTGTTCATGAACTGTTAGAAGTACGAATGTATACAACTATAAAAACAAAAATATTTATTGCAGAAAACTTGAGAATAATATATTTTTCATTAAACGCTTTTCTCTAACTGTAACTAATGGATGATCTAAATTTCTGAAGTTGCTTACATTTTAGTTTATAGAAAACAATTTGGAAGGTCCTGCTGACTCAAAATGGATTCACTAAAGTATTTTTATTACTGGCAGGATTTTTGGTACTGTAATTAATGTTCTATCTATGTATTATGGTCACATTCACTAAGGAATATTTGATTAAATTTCTTATTTAAAAGGATAATTTGTAGATTATAAAATACACAATACTTTACTATCAGTTTACAAGTAAATTTACAAGCATTCACTCGCATAATTTTTGCGATGTGTGTAAGTTTCAAGTTATTTGTTCAAGAAGACATAGAACAGAGAACTATTTAATCAATTTTCTTTCATGTAAACGGAAGCCTATATAAGGAATTCACAAATGCATGTAATTTAGTACAAGATATCTCTCTATCCAACACTAATTTTTGATGGAAGAGCATTCTCAGATCAGAGCATAAGCTGTGATAGCTGAAATTTCTCTAGATAATAATATCAAATCAATGAAAAATTTTCCATTTTCTTGTCTTATGATATACGTTTATTGGTCCACATTTGAATGATTTGTTTCCAAAACCTGCTACTTTTCTCAAAAACCGATTTTCACCCAACAAGATAATAAACGTATTTCTTACATTCTGGATTCAATGCTAAAATTATTTTTTGTCATTTTCTGCTATTTGCCACTGAAAAAATGATATTTAAAACTATAATTTATTTTTCAAAAACTTCTATTTTTTTGTTTTGTTTTTCAGGCCGAAACCTATTATTTTAGATTTCAATTTAGAAATTGTTGTAAATTATGAAGTATTCTAATGCATTCAGTACATAGAGTGGTATAAAATATCTGCAAGATAAGAATAAGCACACATTTCGAAAATAGGTTCTTGTATTTCAAAGCCAGCCATTTTTCTCCTTCCTGTAAACATAACTGAAAGTGAAACATCAGGTTTTGGAAACAAACCATTTATTTACGTACAAATGCAATGATAATATCATACAAAATTTGGTAATTCCATACTTCAAACGAAAACAGGAACAAAATAAATCACAAATCCACTTGACAGAACTCATGCTTTGGAGCCTGAATAGTTTAAAACCCAAAACTATGCACGGAATAGTAATTTGTAATGAGAAATAGCGTTTCATCCACTTTGAATTGAAACAAGTTGCGTAGAAAATCTGCTAACGAAAGAGAAATGTTCTCTTTGATATGTTGCCGGCTCCCACTTGATGAAAAACGGTGCTTCTGTCTGAGTTCGCACGGAAATAAACAAGTGCGAACACATTAGCGCAATACCATCAAAGAGAGAAATACATGGGGACACTCACTCTTGTTTCCACCTCAGTTCGGAAACAGTTTACTGCAGCCTTATATGTACAGTATTTAGAGTCCTTATAGAATATTAAGAAGTTATTTCAACTATTAACTCAATCCTATTCAAATGTAGACTAAAAAATTTGTTAGTGTTTCGCTGAATTTGTCTCTGTGTTCTGAGCAACGAATGTGCACTGTATTGAAGACTAACTATATCTGGCATTTGTAAAATAGTTCTTCTGTGTAACACAAGATACAGAGATTGGAAAAATTACTAGTCACGGCGTAAATATTATGACAGCAAACTATTTTTAAAATTGCTAAAGGATCACAAAATAAAATTCGTTTCAAATTTTAATTTTACTAAACATTTATTTCAAACTTCTCTGCATTCCTATCTCTAAAATATTACGTGCATTCGACATATATCATAAATTAATAAAATGAACTCATTAATAACACATTTAAAAATATGTTGTAATGAATCGATTATCATAATTTTAAAAAATGATCCATTTAATAAACTTCACCATACAGTTACAGAATTGTTATATCCAAATAGGACACATTTCCAAAATCTAAATTCTGAATTTAAAATTCTTCAAGATAATCAGAACAGAAAATAAACCTTCTTATAACATTCTACATACAAATTATAATTTTAAATAACATATTAAATGTATTGAATGTCGAATACTACAAAGTCTACCTAATTTATAAGACAGATCAAACATAAATTAATTAATTTATGTTTCAATAAAATATTGAAGGTGTATATTCCTTTGATGTTGAAGAAATTCGTCGTGATTGAAAATACCTATTACTTAGAAAGTAATGCTGTGATGATCTCAGTCATAAATATAATATTCAAGATTGGAATGCCATTGGACTTATTTTTGGTGCGCGAGGAACAATTCCCAAATTTACATTGGAGATCCTCAGAAAATTAAAGGTTCCTGAAAAGACTCTTTACAAAATTGCATGAACCATTTTAAAATCTTCATTGAACATCATCAATCACCATCTCTATACATATTTATAATATTCAGTGTATATTATTTATTTTCAATAATTTTTATCGTTTTTATAACTACCATATCTTGTCGCAGAATATATATATATTTTTAATTTCATTATGTATTTTTCTAACATTAATTTACATTTTCTTTTTTGCCCATTTGAATTGATTTTTCAAATCCAAGATTTGAACGGCTATCATTTCGATATACTACTATAATTTTAGTTTCAATAATATTCAAATAAAATAACTTAATAATTTATTAATATGCGTAATAGTTTTAAGACTTTGTTTTCAATATGACCATTAATGTAATATATTGAATGTGACGAACCGGTTCATCAGCGTTATAAAAAGAAATATAGTACTCTCAATAGCCCTACAGACTTCAACGAAGATGAGATCAAAGTTGATCTATATCTCACTATACTTCATTTTAATTTATTGCATTTTTTAATTCTTTCATGCAATATTACCTTCAGTGACATATAATCGAGCATGTACAATCAGACATTGCTGAAGTAGTGTTACGAACAAGTTGATAGTTTATTTTCGAAGGAAGTATTAAGTTTTAAATAATTTTTATCTAAAAGAATTTTATGAACAGCAAATACAGAATACTGACACCAATAAAACTTTAGATGGTAAAATACGAATTTGTTAGTACTGATATCTATGTTTCTTAGACAATAACTAAAATTTAGACATTTTAAACCGGGACATATTTTTTTACCTCAAAAGTTTTCACAGAAATAAGAATACCAGATGTTTCAGATAAAAATTTAAATTCATATATCTTAAGGTAACATTTTATTTTGTGATATACAGTATACAAAATAATCAGGTACCTACAGCAAATAGCCAGTTACTTTTTAAAACACTAATTTTATTTGATTCTTTGTCTAATTTTCAGTATTGACAACAGTTTTACATTGCAACATACATAGCGACATTGGTATACTACATTGAATAACAACAATTCGAACTTTTATTGTATTGACAAATAAACTAATATTCTGAAGGCATAAATAGATGGTATTTCGGTAAATGGACATACGTTATAAAACTGAGTTTTGAGATAAATGAAAATTAAACTTCGAAACCTTATTGCAAATAATTTTCCACATAAAAACACATAAAATACTAGTATTATTTTGTTTTTTTTTTCACACCCACTTGTAGAATTTAACTTGTGTGTTCACCTGGGAAGCAAAATTCCATTTGCACAAAAAAGTACTTAACCCTCTTTATCCGAAAAACATCGAAATTATAGAATACTTCACTAAAAAAAAAAATACGACAAAATTTCATTAACAGTATCACTTATTTGTATCATTTCCACCACTAATCCTTAATGAATTTGAAGCTGAGTGATCTATTTTGTTACCAATTTTGAGTGTTATAAATCAATTACCTAAAAAAAAATTTCTTGGCTCGAATTTCTGTACTGTAAAATAATTTATGATTTTTATTGTTGCTCTCTTTAACAGTCATTGAAGCAAACTTTATTCTGTAGATCTATAATTTACGAACTGGTAGAATTAATTATTTTCCTAGTCACTAATTGCAAAAAAAATAATATAAAAAGAGCTACGTAGGCCTACATAAGGAAAGATAACATTACAAAATCACTTTTACAATACCTAAACTGCTAAAAACAAGTGAATATTCTCTATTTTGTGTCCTTCATACTTAATAATGATGCCAATTAAATCTTAGCTAATTAGGAAACTTGCAAGCAATTATAAGTCACTACAAATTTTATCTTATTTGATTCTATTACATATTTCACGTTTCTAATATGCATTCTAAAAGCTCATATTCTTTTACATCCAGCATAACGTGTAATCAATATAATTATTTGATACTAAAAAAATGTAGTACTTTCTTTATGTTTTGTGGAAGGAAACAATTAAGTAGATTGTAAAGTAATATCTAATAAATAAACACAAAAGCAATTTTAATATGCAAATGTTTTATATTACAAAAATGTTGTTCTATGTTACTCGCGTCCGATTCTTATTAATTCATTATGACTAAATAGCAAAGAGGAATGGGTAGAGCGGAGAAAAAAAATTCTCTCCGACACCGGGATTCGAACCCGGATTTTCAGCTCTACGTGCTGGCGCTTTACTTACTTCGGTACATCATAGTAATAATGTTATTTTTAATACTTCTGCACAATTTATAAGAGAAACGTATATTTATAGTCTTGAAAATATACGCAAGCACAATACTTTGTATTATAAGAAAACATTTAGTAGTTTGTGCTCAAAAATTGTGATCAGCATTTTTTGAGTAAAATAGGAGGCTATACTTCTGTCAAATGTACTAAGTTGCAGTCAACTGCAGAGAATGATAAAATATATTAACGATATTAATTTTTTAACCTCAAGAATAAATTGTGAATAAAATTAAACCAACTTGTTATACTGCAGAAATATTTTGTAACTATTACTTTTAATTCTCTACACATTGTCTAAAAAGTTACTAACACAGATACCATTATTATTTCCATAATATTGAAACATAATAGATATCTCGAACACACTGAACATTAAGTAGTTCATTTTTCTGATTATTACACGTGCGAAAAAGTTGCATAGTTGTAGTAAATCTGTACATGGAATAAATTTTAGACGTCGTCACTATTTTATATTCTTAAAAAATTGTTCAAATACTATTTCAAATCTGTGAAGTTAATTTTGAACGAATATAAAATCATTTATAAGTAAATCATGAAAGAAAAATGGTTTATAAATATTCGTTTTGATACTTCCTCTAATTCCTAAATGTATTACTAATAAACGTTCACCAGAATAACCAAGGGCTGCTGTATCATATTATATCATTAATATATTTTTCAATTCCCTTTTCATATTTGTTGCTAAAATATGTGACATTGTTAAAAAAAATATATAGGTACGTAAATTGCCAGCTTGGGTGGGCAGCTGTAGAGGCAAGAAATATCTCTACCTCTTGGTGCGAAGAGTTGTGGGTTCGAATCCCGCTTTGGGAACGGGTGTTGATTTTCTCTCAGCTTTAAAAAACGGAAAACTATAAAACAGAGAAACCTTAGGAATATGGCCTCTGGCCGGTAAAATAACAAAAAATTAAACTTCGCTCCAGAATATATCATTAGGAAAGTCCAGGATAACAGAGAGGGTTTGGAATTGAACGGGTTACATCAGCTACTTGTCTATGTGAATGACGTGAATATGTTAGGAGAAAATCCTCAAACAATTAGGCAAAGACGAAAATTTTACTTGAAGCAAGTAAGGAGATAGGTTTAGAAGTAAATCTCGAAAGGTCAAAGTATATGATTATATCTCGTGACCAGAATATTGTACGAAATGGAAATATAAAAATTGCAAATTTATTCTTCGAAGAGGTGGAAAAATTCAAATATCTTGGAGCAACAGTAACAAATATAAATGACACTCGGGAGGAAATTAAACGCAGAATAAATATGCAAAATGTCTGTTATTATTCGGTTGAGAAGCTTTTGTCATCTAGTCTGCTGTCAAAAAACCTGAAAATTAGAATTTATAAAACAGTTATATTACCGGTTGTTCTGTATGGTTCTGAAACTTGGATTCTCACTTTGAGAGAGGAACAGAGATTAAGGGTGTTTGAGAATAAGGTTCTTGGGAAAATATTTGGGGCTAAGGGGGATCAAGTTACAGAAGAATGGAGAAAGTTACACAACACACAACTGCACGCATTGTATTCTTCACCTGACATAATTAGGAACATTAAATCCAGACTTTTATATGGGTAGAGCACGTAGCACGTACAGGCAAATCCAGAAATGCATATAGAGTGTTAGTTGAGAGGCTAGAGAGAAAAAGACCTTTGGGGAGGCCGAGACGTAGATGGTAGGGTAATATTAAAATGGAATTGAGAGAGGTGTGATATGATGGCAGGGACTGGATTAATCTTGCTCAGGATAGGGACCAATGGCGGGCTTATGTGAGAGTTGCGATGAATCTCCGGATTCCTTAAAAGCCATAAGTAAGTAAGTTCAAAATCATATAAGTATATAAAAATCTAGCCTACTTTACAGTCTAAATTTAGCTGAGATATTTTTCCTTAAAATATGTAGTCAAAGTACAAATTTTACTTTTATGCTGCAAAACTTTCTAAATAAAATAAGCAGTACGTTTGTACCAGATATACTGACTTTTCAATAAACCTATTGACTTTGTTATCCGTACTGCGAAAAGGTGAATATAACCTATAAAATTAAATGAACAGATGTATAAAATGTGTTAGAGAGTTAAAAATAAAAAAAGTTATGTTTCATTTAACGACGCTCGCAACTGCAGAGGTTATATCAGCGTCGCCGGATGCGCCGGAATTTTGTCCCGCACGAGTTCTTTCACATGCCAGTAAATCTACTGACATGAGCCTGTCGCATTTAAGCACACTTAAATGACATCGACCTGGCCCGGGATCGAACCCGCAACTTTGGGCATAGAAGGCCAGCGCTATACCAACTTTCCAACCAGGTCGACTATTAGAGAGTATTGTGAATATATTGCACACCGTAAATACCTCGAAATATTCGCTAAAAAGAAATATATTCACATATATCACAAGAATAAGCAAACACTGTATTTCAGAACACTGTTGATCTTCAAATTAAATTATTAATCCTGGTTTTGTACGTCATCATTATAAAATATGTTTGTCAAGACTAAAACATGGATTTCAGAATATGCGGTGTTTGGATTTATAAGCTTAAGAAAGCAGTCTCCCGATGGCATTATTCATGAAGTGCCTCGCTCCCTTTTGTTTCGTTCAAATAGATTAGCATTTATATTGAAATAGTGGGAACTGCACGAGGAAGGCCGGCGCTAGAAAGATCTGCAACTATATCGCTCATGTTTTGCTTACGAGTCCTTTTACTGGTCTCGCTGTTACAGAGGTTTTGTGTTCCGTAGTTGTCAGACCATATCATATGTTCCATTAGTGCGAGACAAGGCTGCAACTGTATCACTGACAGTACAGCCATGGGAATCAAGCCTTTAATACAGCTTTGATGTACCAATCAATCTCGACAGCTGTCACCTCTACGTATAGCTTACAAATTTCGCCAAATCCGTGTAATGTGAATTCCTAAAAACATCGCAATTGACAATTTTATTTAGGACTAGCCGTACCCGTGCGCTCCGCTGCACCTGTTAGAACTAAATATAAAGTAATTACATAATTAAAATAGGACGTTTGATCCAGGGAACAACTTTTACAACAGCGCAAGATAATCTGCTTCGCTCATTACCCAATTTTTTTTTTGCATTGCATTTATTGCATATATATTTTATGTATTTTAACACGATTTAATTGAGCATAGTTAAAATTTGAATTATAAAATAATGGATTGCTAAGCTAACGTACTATTGCTGCATACTAAATCAATACACTCTCGTTGTTCGTTAATTCTCTGAGATTAAAATGAGTGTACATAAATATTATTTTAAGAAATACAGAAAACGAATGTACAAAATAGCCTATCAAATTTTCTGTGCATAAGAAGCTATTTTAATCTTACCTGTCCTCGATTTACTCAGACGTTACTGTAATAACATTATACTCGTAGCATTATGTCCATCTAGAGAAACTACACTTTCCAATGGTGAAATAATAATTAATTAGACAAATCGGTTAATTTAGCTTCTGATATTACTTCATACAAACACAGAAACATTCTCTGTACGTTTTCGATTGTTGATGTCCAAGGCCCCTGTTTCGATTGTTGTTGTCCAAGGCCCCTTATAGACGAATTCATTTGTTCTTAATTCATTGCAACGTCTTAGATGGCGTTATTTTAATTTTAAAACTCATTTATCTCATTAAACATCAGCCCTATCAAAATTTTGTATAGAGTAAAACTTATCTGAAATCATTTTTAAAGAAACTTTTGTTATTTAACATTTTTCACAAAAATCAATAATAAGCGAGATATTTCGATTTATTTAATTCAGGCCTCCTTATAGCCCCCCTTTTAAATAAAGTATTTTGAATGCCGTATATCCTAAAATCTAAGTTATAACAAACTTAATTTATATTCCAATTTTCATATAAATCGGTTCAGCCATTATCGCGTGAAAAGGTAACAAACATACAGACAGACATACAAACAAAAATTTCAAAAATGCGATTTTCGGTTTCAGGGTGGTTAATTATATATGTTAGGACCAATTATTTTTGGAAAATCGAAAATTACCAGAAAAATTTCGGCTACAGATTTATTATTAGTATAGATGAAAATCATATGTGAATTGTGCAATTAAGCGAGTACATTGACATTGTCATTCATAATTTAATTTTCCATTTAACATCATTCATCCATTTTATTAATGTCTACTCGTAATATATTTTTAATTAACCTCATAGCTAACAAACTTTTCCACTACTCATTTCACTTGTTAATGTCAATGAGTTAATTTCTGAATGAAATGAATTGCAAAATAATTTCCGACGTTTAGCTTCCAAGTATTTGCTATATAGACACCCTAATTGAGAATTCGTAATAACTTATTTCACAAATAGTAATCTATAGTAATAAATAAATAAATAAATAAATAAATAAATAAATAAAATGGAATAAAAAATCTCTGGAAAGAATAATTTCGACTTACAAGCAAACGTTCTGATGAGAGCAGATAAAAAAGTTAATTTTTTTTCTTCCACTATCTTAATAATGTCAAAAGAAGTGCTTATACACATTTTGGCCACTCGACCGTAATTACGAGGCCGTCCAGAAAGTGATTTTCCTTGGGGCCGTGTATAGGAAAAAGCACAATTGCATGGAAATATTTATTGAAACAGATACAGCAATTGTTGAGCTATTAGTCAGCATATCCCTCACTAGAATTGAGACATTTGTCATACCATGGGATCGATTTTTGTATCGTAGAAGTCAGCCGCCTCAGATCGAAACCGTCGTTTGACTGCGTCTGCACCTCTCTTTGTGTATCCCATGATGGGATATGTTTCAATTCCGATGAAAAATATGTTGAAAAATAGCTCAACAATTGCTGTGTCTGTTCCAATAAATTTGTCCAATGAAATTGTGTTTTCTTTCTGTTAACGGCCCCTGGCGAACTTACTTTTTTACGGCCCTCATAATTGCAGTCGAGTGGTCAAAATTTGTATAAGCACTTCTTTGGACATTATTGACATGCTGGAAGAAAAAAAATTAACTTTTTTATTTACCCCCAACAGATCGTTTGCTTGTTAGCTTATTTATTCAGTATGAACAATTGAACGTCTTTTACTTGAAATCATAGCCAGTATTTTCCTTTATGTATTCATTAGTGAGTTGTTCCATTTTCTCATAAGAAAAATTAAACACATCATTATTCGCCAATAAGTCCGAGACTTAGAAATTTTTTCTCGATAGTAATTTTAATGAACATCTGTCAATAAAATAACACTCGAGACTCAAAACAATGACGTTTTAAACAGGTCATGTACAAATTAATCCATGTTTATATTCATGACATTTCTTAGCTTTCTTTTGGGCCTATACATAAGCATAATAATGTTTAAACGAAATGTATTGTTATAATTGACGATGCAATTCTTTTACACACTGTATACTTCCATATTCTTCGCAACTTATTTTGATAACAGTATTTTACTAAACAAACCAGAGTTCAATTCCTGACAAATTTTACAATATTTGTGATAGATAAAGCCATTATAAGGCTTATTTTTTATTTAGTACTTTGGTTTCTCCTTTCAATACCATTTCGTCATCACTTCATAAAATCACATCACTGTCTCTAGTTAGCTTCTGTTTTCTAAAAAGGCCACTAACTGTAGACTTGTAACTACTCGTAAATATAGTATACGTAGTTTAATGCTAATATGCTTAAGCTTTAAGAATCATTAACAGAGCTAAAATATGTTATGTCCATAATGACTAGGTGCATATATACTTTCATTCATTCATTTATTTTATTCCATAGATCTTACATGAGCAATGAAGCTTTAAGATGTGGAACAAGTCAAAATTTTACAATATTACAATTACAATTATTACAAATTTTTACAGTTTTACAATTTAGTAATTTTCTACAATTTTGTGCAATTTTTTACAATATTTTGGCGAGATGTAGTGAGATGAGGTGAGGTCCGAGGATTCGCCAAAATATTATCCGGCATTTGCCTTTTGGTTGGGGAAAACCTCGGAAAAACCCAACCAGGTAATGAAATCAAAGGGGTTGATAGAACTAAGTCATGCTTTAATGAAAGTCACAAAGTTTCTCACTACGAAATATATCTCTGACATCACATTCCACGTGATGATTCGGACATGCGCACTATGTACTTCCAATAAAACACGAAGCTTATGTCTCAGTAGCATATAGGGCTTATGTACAGATACGGAAATAAAATTTGGAGCTCCCTTATTTTATAAATTTCGCTTACAACACACTGCACATGTGCAGTAAACAAATGCCCCTGTAGGCCTATATAAGCTACTTGTAGGCAGTCGTGTGAAATTGTTGCGTACATACAGGAGGACTCCCATCAAGACTCGCTCCAAATTTTAATTCCGTATCTGTACAATACTGTACTGCTAATAGCATCAAATAGTCCACACCTGTGGAGTAACGGTTAGCGCGTCTGACTGCGAAACCAGGTGGCCCGGGTTCGAATCCCGGTCGGGGCAAGTTACGTGGTTGAGGTTTTTTCCGGGGTTTTCCCTTAACCCAATACGAGCAAATGCTGGGTAACTTTCGGTGCTGGACCCCGGACTCATTTCACCGGCATTATCACCTTCATATCATTCAGACGCGAAATAACCTAGATGTTGATACAGCGTCGTAAAATAACCCAATAAAATAAAAAAAAATAAAAAATAGCATCAAATACTGACGCATTTAAGTCACTCAGAAGAATTAAACATCCAGTCCACGAAGGAAAATCTCTACACTTCTCGCGTTCTACATGCTGTAAATCTAGACGAAAAAGATGTACTGATCATTCAGGTCGTATCATTGATTAGCGGAGCATTAGAGCCTACTTCAACTTCCTCACTCATTCATTCAGTGTTCTGCCCAAGGGCAGGTCTTTCACTGCAAACCCAGCTTTCTCCAATCTATCCTATTTTCTGCCTTCCTCTTTGTCTCCGCATATATCTTAGTGTCACCTATCATATGATATCTTCTCTGCCCCCAACTCTTCTCCCGTTCACCATTCCTTCCAGCGTATCCTTCAGTAAGCAGTTCCTTCTCAGCCAGTGACCCAACCAATTCTTTTTCCTTTTCCTGATCAGTTTCAGCATCATTCTTTCTTCACCCACTCTTTCCAACACAGCTTCGTTTCTTATTCTGTCTATCCATTTCACACGCTCCATTCTTCTCCATATCCACATTTCAAATGCTTCTATTCGCTTCTTTTCACTTCGTTGTAATGCCCATGTTTATGCTCCATACAATGCCACACTCCATACAAAGCACTTCACTGGTCTCTTCCTTTGTTCTTTTTCCAGAGGTCCGCAGAAAATGCTTTTTTTTTCTATTAAAAGCTTCCTTGGCCATTGCTATCCTCCTTTTGACTTCTTGGCAGCAGCTCATGTTACTGCTTATAGTACACCCCAAGTAGGCTATTTGAAGCTGTCCACTTGCTCTACTGTCTCATTTAGAATTCATTTTCTCACTATTAGATATAAATTACATTTCGAATACACAGTTTATAGATTATCTTATACGTTATCCTGCGGTAGGAAAGTTCGTCTCGTCTTTGTCATCTCTGGGCGCCTCTTGCTGCGTAATGCAAATATCGTACATGTGAACAGTGACTCGATGGTAGCGTTTACAGCTCCAAGTCCAGCGAAGGGAACATGTCTGTCCAAATGCTATGATATATTTAATTGGTCACAGATTGAGCTAACGATTTTAAATATGATATGATTATTTAAAGTAAATTTATGTGTTGTGGGGCCTAATTACAATATCACAGCATTATCGGAAATCCAGTTATAAACCAACCTAACCTAACATGACATTACAGCCAGCGGCGTAGCTCAGACGATAGTGCGTTTGCCTGCTGATCCGAAGTTGCGCTTGGGTGCGGGTTCGATTCCCGCTTGGGTCGGTTATCTGGTTGGGATTTTTCAGAGGTTTTTCTCAACCGTAAAGCGAATGTCAGGTAATCTACGACGAATCCTTGTCCTCAACTCGCCAAACAGCATCTCGCTATCACCAATTCTGTCGACGCTAAGTAACCCAGTAGTTCATACAATGTCGTTAAATAACCAAAGTAAAAAAAAAAAAAACGAACATGACATTATAGAAGACAAGGAACATTTTCTCATGATCTACTAGAGATACACATCTAAAATTTTGTACACATTTGCCATATATTACCTATATCAAAAAAATCTCTACGGATTGAATTTTAAAATATAATTTATTTTTATTACAAATTTTAAAACACGTGTCATAAAGAATGTATAAATTATTACTACTTCTTCTAAGAAAAGTAGGCTACTTTAAATATTCACATAAAAACAATCTGTCAACAGAAAAATTTCGGTTATTCAATAACAGAAAGTTGTGCAAAATTTCATTAATTTATCTCAAGTACTTATTGAGAAAATATTTCGTGCTTGCAGAAAATTGTAACTTTCGGAAATTAAGCTTAAAGTTCAAGATTACACGTAAAGAAAAGTGGTGTGGCACCATAGCATTAATTGAAGAGGTGGATTCCAAAGTGTCTTAAGTCCTTTTTTCTTAGATTTTAACTTGCTTTATTCCAGTTTTAATTTATCCTTTTCAAACCTATACATAGTCTAACTATGTAGGTTTATTTAACAGACTCTCCTAAGTCTTGACTTAGTGTTTGCATATGTTTTTTTTTTCAACGGATCTAAGGATGTTAAATTTATTTTATCAATTTTGTCACTTTTCTCATAACTTGTCATTTTGACTTAGGCCTGTTTGGAATCCATCTCTTCAATTGAAGATCTCCCCGGAAAAGGAATGTAACATCAGACTCTTGAAATATGTTATGTACGTGAAAAAAGTAATTTTAAAATATTTATTAATAACAAGAAATTATTGCGCTCAATGGCTGAATAAACTTGTACTTTACCCTTGTTCATTCAAATAGTTGTGCTCGTAAATATAGGCCTAATGAAATATAGCACTGAAATTATTTTCCTTTCTCCTGAAACATGAATTATAGTTTTGTTGGTTATACCCTTATTCCGGGGAGATCCTCAATTACTTGGGGCACTTTCTGACGCAATTTCGAAATAAAATTTTGGCAAGCGAATCTTTAAACATAGGCCTAAGGGAATTAAATAAAAATGAAATAGAAAAATCGAATTTCTTTACTACGTATTTTCACCTTATGTCTTCACTTACAGCAACCACTGACACGAGAAAATGCAACCATAGCATCATATACTATAATAGTTATAACTGAACGATTACAGAAACATAATCAAGAACTCTGTATAGATGGCAATAATTGTATAAGATATTCACGGCAGATAATTTGATAATTATATCTTTTGTGTACAGTGATTGACGTGTTTCTTTTTATTTCGTTAAAGAAAGTGGTTCGATGCTGTAAAGATTGAGTTTTATACTTTTGCGGAAAAAAGTAATGATTTCGAGTATGAAGTCTGCCTGTCTGTGTGTCCCTCTGTCTGCTTACATGGATATCTCCTAAGCTACTGTATTAGTCGTATTTTCTTCGAATTCAGTATGCAAGGAAGAATTTATCCAGGAATGATGAACACAAAATAAAATAATTTTAAGTGTAAAACTGATATAAGACATTATTGGGAATTAAGGGCATGTAATGATGCTAAAATAAGAAACAAAGGCAGCCAATTTTGGTGCTGTCTTTCGTCTTAAGCATAGGTTACTAAACTGACAAATGAAACAGTTTGCTTAGAACTTACAGAAAATCGTTTGGCTGAGAGAAACTATTAGGCATAATATTATATTTTATAGGCTTACATTTCGTTGTGAATTTATTTTAAATCTTGACGCTGGAAGCTAGTCAGATATTTTATTTTAACGGCATAATAAATAAATAAATAAATAAATACATACATACATAATTAAATACATAGTTAAATAAATAGATAAGTAAATACATAAATAAATACATGGATGGATGGATGGATGGATGAATGAATGAATGAATGAATGAATGAATGTATGAATGAATGTATGAATGAATGTATGAATGAATGTATGTATGAATGAATGAATGAATGTATGAATTAATGAATGAATGTATGTATGAATGAATGTATGAATGAATGAATGAATGTATGAATGAATGAATGAATGTATGAATGAAGGTATGAATGAATGAATGTATGAATGAATGAATGTATGAATGAATGAATGTATAAATGAATGAATGTATGAATGAATGAATGAATGTATGAATGAATAAATGAATGAATGTATGAATGAATGAATGAATGTATGAATGAATGAATGAATGTATGAGTGAATGAATGTATGAGTGAATGAATGTATGAATGAATGAATGAATGAATGTATGAATGTATAAATGAATGAATGTATGAATGAATGAATGAATGTATGAATGAATGAATGTATGAATGAATGAATGAATGAATGTATGAATGAATGTATGAATGAATGTATGAATGAATGAATGAATGAATGTATGAATGAATGAATGAATGTATGAATGAATGTATAAATGAATGAATGTATGAATGAATGAATGTATGAATGAATGAATGAATGTATGAATGAAGGTATGAATGAATGAATGTATGAATGAATGAATGAATGTATAAATGAATGAATGTATGAATGAATGAATGAATGAATGTATGAATGAATAAATGAATGAATGTATAAATAAATGAATGAATGTATGAATGAATGAATGAATGTATGAGTGAATGAATGTATGAGTGAATGAATGTATGAGTGAATGAATGTATGAGTGAATGAATGTATGAATGAATGAATGAATGAATGTATGAATGTATAAATGAATGAATGTATGAATGAATGAATGAATGTATGAATGAATGAATGTATGAATGAATGTATGAATGAATGAATGAATGAATGTATGAATGAATGAATGAATGAATGTATGAATGAATGAATGTATGAATGAATGTATAAATGAATGAATGTATGAATGAATGAATGTATGAATGAATGAATGAATGAATGTATGAATGAATGAATGAATGTATGAATGAATGAATGAATGTATAAATGAATGAATGAATGAATGAATCTATGAATGAATGTATGAATGAATGAATGAATGTATGAATGAATGAATGAATGAATGAATGAATGAATGAATGTATGAATGAATGAATGAATGAATGAATGTATGAATGAATGTATGAATGTATGTATGTATGTATGTATGAATGAATGTATGAATGAATGAATTAATGAATGAATGAATGAATGAATGTATGAATGAATGAATGAATGTATGAATGAATGAATGAATGTATGAATGAATGAATGAATTTATGAATGAATGAATGAATGAATGAATGAATGAATGAATGAATGAATGAATGAATGAATGAATGAATGAATGAAGTAAATAAATATATCTTCGGAGAAATATCACTGCTTTGTTACTGATCAGAAAGGAAGTTCACTAGGCCTAATCTGCTTGCAGTTGCAGTAGAGATGAATTAAACCTTGTACTTCAACCGCAATACATCTCACAGTGACTAAAATCTAGTGATCAGAGTCTACGCAGAGGATTCACTTCTCCATACGCTTTTGCGTTGAGCATGCGCAGAGAGTAGACTCCTTCCAGTCTACCAAGATCTTAGATTCGACCGGTGACCGGCGTTTATAACCCGGGGATAATACTGGGCATGCGTAGGCTAATACTTCGGCATATGCCAGATCGAGTAACGTGTATAAATCGAGGCACTGTAAAGTTCGTATGAATGAAACACTAGAGTGTTCTGTTTGTGGTATAGCTCTTCGTTCGGTCTAGCTTTACACTTTATGTAATTTTACAGTTTCTATGGTTACTGATGATGGTTATAACTAGAGTCCTGCGTTTGGTTACTTTGAATACAAGTTAGGTGAACATCGATCATACTAGATTCGTATGGAGAGCTAGTTGTAGGTGAACAAGTCACGCTTCAGTGAAACCAGGGAGTCTTCCCTCATGCACCGGTACTGTGCGCCTGCATCTGTTTATTCGTGTACCTGTATGTGCAAGTCGGTGAACAACAGGAATGCCACTTGGATTTAATGCAGTAACGAAGCATAATATATTTAAAGGCAGCTTATATGTAATGGAAGATATTTTTTGCTAGGGATAGATGAAGTTAAAAAGAATTCAGAAGCCAACCCATTTATTTTCAGAAGTCACCTCATTTCGTCCAACATATAATGTACTTATCATTTACTCTTGTGCCTATGTACTCATTTACTCGTGTACTAATCATTTACCCTTGTGCTTATGTCCTCAGTTACTCGTGTACTCATGTATTCATTTATTCGTGTACTCATCATTTACTCTTGTGCTTATGTCCTCAGTTACTCGTGTACTCATGTATTCATTTACTCATATACTCATCATTTACTCTTGTACTTATGTCCTCATTTACTCGTATACTCATGTATTCATTTATTCATGTACTCATCATTTACTCTTGTGCTTATATACTCATTTACTCGTGTACTCATATACTCATTTACTCATGTACTCATCATTTACTCTTGTGCTTATGTCCCCATTTACTCATGTACTCATGTAGTCATTTACTCGTGTACTCATCATTTACTCTTGTGCTTATGTCCTCATTTACTCGTGTACTCATGTATTCATTTACTCGTGTACTCATCATTTACTCTTGTGCCTATGTCCTCATTTACTCGTGTACTCATGTATTCATTTACTCGTGTCCTCATCATTTACTCTTGTGCATATGTACTCATTTACTCGTGTACTCATGTATTCATTTACTCGTGTACTCATCATTTATTCTTGTGCTTATGTCCTGATTTACTCGTGTACTCATGTATTCATTTATTCATGTACTCATAATTTACTCTTGTGCGTATGTCCTCATTTACTCGTGTACTCATGTACTCATCATTTACTCTTGTGCGTATGTCCTCATTTACTCGTGTACTCATGTACTCATCATTTACTCTTGTGCGTATGTCCTCATTTACTCGTGTACTCATGTATTCATTTACTCGTGTACTCATCATTTACTCTTGTGCTTATGTCCTCATTTATTCATTTACTCATGTACTCATTAACTCTTGTAGGCCTATCTACTTATTTATTTATTTTAAATAATTTATGCATTTTTCTATTAAGCAAATTTTCCATTTATTTATTCATTGCATTAATGAATATCTCATATATTGATATATTCATTAATTTAGTGGCTAATTTCAATCATGTATCCATTAAATTAAATAATTAATAATTTAGTCATGTGCGAATTGCTATAGTAATTTCCTTCATTATGACATTGTATTCCTTTTTTCCTGCAGTCATAATTATTATTTCTTCGCTCGCCCATTAATTAAAGGCCGCTCACTGCACTGCATCGCAAGACGTCGCGATCAGCTCTCGCTCTGGCTCCTAATTACGAAACTCGGGCTGCTGCCGTTCAATCGATATGCGAGGGTGCGACCTGCACGGCTAAAAAACCAACAGCAGCATTGCCGGCTAGCACTGACCTTGTCATGGGGCCGCGGAGCCCCGCGCGTTAGCTATTCCTTTCAGACAGAAGTCCACATAACAAACAGCGTACTAGATCATTCACGTACACGCAGGCAGGCTGCGTAAAAGAGAACTGACACAAATTAATAACATAATACAATAATGAGCTTCCATATTTACAAAATATTAATATATAAGCCCAAAATTATGGTGCCGATACACATCTAGAAAACGCCAGACCCCCATCAAGACACAACGTTTCGTTGAACTTAGGTTACAAGATCGTAACTCATGAATGGAGATGGTAGATTTTAGCAAATTAAAATAAAAAATCCTGCACTTCAAAAATTATATTTAGCATTTTATAACATTTTTCATGTTTAAGTTCAGCATTTTGTAGTTTTTTTGGATTGTAGTGGTTGGTTTTATGACAATAATGGAGTTAATTTTTTGATATTTGTCTTCATGATAGTTCAGTTTAGGATACGATAATGACACTGATGATTATCGAACAGTATCGTGGATTTAGCAATAGTGTGTTGAGCTTCACGATAAAGTCTGTTACATTGAATTTGTAGACTGAGACAAATTTTTTATGATAACAATGGAGTTATGGTTTAAAATGTTGAGGATACGATAATGAAACTGATTACAATCAAATAGCATCATGAAAAAGCTAACAACAGTGTATTGAACGATGAAGTTGTAGATTAAGACAAAGTTTTGATGATAATAAATGAAGTTCCTGGTTTAAAATTTCTTCTCATAGTAGTTTAATTGAGAATACGATGATAAAACTGACGACAATCAAATAGCATCTACATAGATGAAGTTAACAATGCGTTGAACTTCGCGATGAAGTCCGTTACACTGAAGTTGTAAATTAAGACAAAATTTTGATGATAATAATAGAGTTAATGATTTAAAATGTATTCTGATAGTACGTAGGGTAGTTCAGTTGAGAATCAGCATCATGATAAAGTTAACAACAATGCGTTGAACTTCACAATGAAATCTGTTGCATTGAAGTTGTAGATTAAGACAAAGTTTTGATGATGATGCTGATAATAATGGAGTTATTGGTTTAAAATTTGTTCTGATAGTAGTTCAGTTGAGGATACGATGATGAAACTGATGACAATCGAATAGCATCATAATAAAGCTAATAATAATGCTTTGAACTACACAATTAAGTAAGTCTGTTACACTAAAGTTGTAGATTAAGACAAAAGTTTTGATGATAATAATGGAGTTACAGGTTTAAAATTTGTTATGATAGTACATCAGTTGATGATACGATGATAAGACTAATGCCAATAAAAAGTTTATAATAATACGTTGAACTTCACAATGAAGTTTGTTATATTGAAGTTGTTGATTGCGACAAAATGTTGATGATAATGATGGAGCTAATGGTTTGAAATTTGTTCTGATAGTAGTTCACTTGAGGATACGATGATGAAACTGATGACAGTCTGTAGTATCATGATGAAGTTAACAGTATCTTCAACTTTAGGATGAAGTTTGTTACACGATGAAGTTACTGATTATGACAGAGTTTGTTCATGATAATGATGACGATTATGGCTTGCTATGGAACAGTAATTGCCGGGCGAGACATGTGGACATATCTAACTTGAGCTGCAAAGACCTACCACTTGCCCCTCTGCATTCAAGTAGCTTTTAGTTTGTCGCCTCTCCATGGGTCAATGTATTCCCAATGGTTTAAACGACAAATTTGATGAAAATAATGAAGTTAATAACTATATGTTAAGATGGATTTGTTAATGAAACAATAATGCAATGATAAAAACAACGAAGATAAGAGGAATTAACGGTAAGGTGAAGTTGATAGAAGGAAGAATTTTTTGACTACGGATGTTGATACTGAAGTTGATCATAACTTGATGGTGATAATGTAATTATAGTTTATGGTTATAAGGTCATAAATTGACAACCATGATCTTGAGAATGATTACATAATGAAGTTCATATTTATAGATATGAACTAACCCTGGTTTAGTTTCACAGCATTTTTTTCTGTCTACAAAAATTTTCAGAATTGATCCTTCTATTTTTTTAGTGGGCGGCTTCTGTCTCTTTTTTTCTTCAACGCCGTATTTGTGAAGGCTAGTGAGATAGTTGTTTAGGAATTCTGTTATTTTCCACCATTTCAACTTAGTTTATCCATCCACTTCGCTAAATATCAACATCTTTTACCACGTTGTTTACACTTAATCTTTGTTTGGTATCTTCATTACGAATTCTGTCGGTTCCTGTAATTCTGAAAAAGGTATTTTTTTTTTAGTGGTAAGGTCCTTAACTTGCCGTTATTCGCCCCCACTCTACAAGCATGGTTCATAGATGTCTCTACTGCCGAGAAAAGAATAAACCACTTAATTCATCAGAGTAGGCCTATTTACGCTGTCAGTATTCTTTATTTTTGCTGTTTTGTCAGGGTCCATGATTCCGTTCCATAAATAAATATGGGTGACTGATGTCACCTTATAAAATTTTGAAACTATTTCTACATTGACTTTGTTGTATAATGTTCCTTTCATTGCATCACAAAATTTTGAAATTTGATTTTTAAATCGATAATTTTATTGGTACATTTTTAAACGTAGGATGTAATCTAGGTTTTTAAAATCGTTAACGTATTCAATAGTGCGCCTGTAATTATAGTTTTTTTGTTCCATACATTTTTCCATGAATGCTTGTACGAAATTAAATATGACTATTATACTTTTACTACGTCATACTACTTTTGACCAATAAAACGGTAGGTCTACGAAAGCACGTCTTTCAACCAATCATGGCTGCTTAACGAACAATGTTATTGCTTCCCTAGCATTTGTTTGTTTTTATCACTACCCTAGCATTTGTTTCTTTGTTTGCCAACATTTCAAACTTCAAATTCTTTACGGTACTATAAAACATGATTTGCGATCGTCATTTGTTTTGCACATAGATAGTCGATTGAAAATGGCAGCTCCATTTAAACATTTT
Source organism: Periplaneta americana (assembly GCF_040183065.1). Taxonomy (NCBI): domain Eukaryota; kingdom Metazoa; phylum Arthropoda; class Insecta; order Blattodea; family Blattidae; genus Periplaneta; species Periplaneta americana. The sequence continues at coordinate 35,610,447 of NC_091131.1, read as the reverse complement.
GGTGAAGGTAACATTAGTGAAATAAAATTTTAGTAAGTCAATTAATATCTATTTTATTGTATTAGAGTACTTTATTTCTTCTAATCTTTATATACTTTCTCCTGTTTTTACCACATTCTTACCATTTGTTTCTTTGTTTTCCAACATTTCAAACTTCAAATTCTTTACGATACTATAAAACATGTTTTGAGATCGTTATTTGTTTACAGTATAGACAGTCATTGAAAATGACAGCTCCGTTCAAAGATTTTGGTGAAACTAATATTAGTGAAATAGCATTTCAGTAAGGCAATATTTTATTGTATTAGAGTATTCTATTTCTTCTAATCATGTAATAGTCAATTAAATCCCACTCCAGTTTTGATTTTCTCTAGATAAATCAAAACCTCTAGTGAGATTACTGTTGATAAAATTACTGTATAAAATGATTTTTATTGCGATGGTAGTGATGAAGATGATGACAATGATGATTTTGATTATAATTGTGATAAAATAAGCTCTTCTACTATCCTATTGCACGAGTTAGACATAAAATATTATAATGGCACACAAATTAATTTCCATAATTTCCTGAAAAAAAAAACAGAGTACAGCAATTTTGTTTTCTGGATTTCATTCCAAGCCAAAGACACCAATAATAAAAATAGAATTTTGACCAAATATGTGTTTTAAATAATGTGTATGTCTAATTCTAGTCATGATTCATTTCACGGTTGTATCGCAGTCTTACAGTTAACCCACATAAGCTTTTTGAGCGTAAGCCCAACACCCGATATACCCCACTCAGAGACGGCTTTACAGAGCGAGGATTTTAAGCATTGATTCAAACTGCTACACAAAGTTTTATGTTATGGGTCAGTTACAATTTCAGGCTTCATAAAGCGTCTAGTTAGGGTGCTAAGCTTCTGGAGTGCTTGTCATGGTTTTTGATTTGCTGCGGGTTTATAATATTAGTACAAAGTAGCAACTTTATCCTCCAACTTGTGACCTGTTGATTTTATTGTATACCAACTCGTAGGATGTCGATGGTGTCAGCTAATAGGTCCAATGTTGCACAATCAGGGTTGTAACAAGAGCTTTTACACCATTTCGTTTCTGCAGCGAGAGGGGAAGACTCTCTCTATGCGGGAGGGAAATGAAAAGTCCGCTATCGACTTTTCAGTTACTTCGGTACCTTGCTTTCCATGCGCAGGTCACTGCAGCCTTTGAGGTTTCCACTTCGGTCAAGTTTCAGAGGCGGTCTGTGAGCTTGCATGCGTTGGATAGGAGTCGCATGGTCACGCAAATGAGACACTATTAATACTAGTTTTATTATATTCATTTTGTATGAACTGGAGTCCACATGTTTGGCTGCATGCATTGTACACCGAGCATGGACTGGTGGACTTAAACAATTTTTGTATTTGCCTAAAACAATGAAAATTATCTGGTACTGACACTTGAACATCTTCAATGCTTCAAACTTCATAGGTAAAATGTGCTGTGAAATCTGAGTTAGACATTATTTACCGGTAAAACTCGGATTTTTACTGGGCAAACAGGATGTGAGACAGGTTTCCTACTTTTCTTTAGAGAGTTATGAAATACTACAAAAGGTTGGATAAAAAGTAATGGCAACAGTTCGATATTTCTGACATGACTTTATTCACAGAGGTACAAAATTTAAGCTGGCTACGGACTGGAAGGTCCGGGGTTCGATCCCAGGTGGTGGCAGGATTTTTTCTCGTTGCCAAACTTTCAGAACGGCCCCGAGGTTCACTCAGCCTCCTATAAAATTGAGTACCGGGTCTTTCCCGGGGGTAAAAGGCGGTCAGAGCGTGGTGCCGACCACACCACCTCATTCTAGTGCCGAGGTCATGGAAAGCATGGGGCTCTACCTCCATGTCCCCCAAGTGCCTTCATGGCATCTTACGGGGATACCTTTACCTTTTTTACTTACAATATAGTCGCCCCCCTTATTTATCAACTTTTTCCAAATGTTTGAAAGGCGGCATACACCATCAGCGCGTCCATCTTTGTTGATGTTCCGTCAGCCCTATAGCACAGATAAGTTCATCTCTGGTATTGTACCGGGTCCCTCGCAGTTGTTCTTTCATTTTGCCGAAGAGATCGTAATCGCATGGACTCATATCAGGTGAGTACGGTGGATGTTCCAGAATCTCCCATTGCCAGCGGCGCAAGTGCTCCTTAACAGCAGCAGCGGTGTGACTCCTTGCATTGTCATGAAGAATGATGGGGTTCTGTTCCACCAAGTATTGTCGTTTTCTCCTGAGCGCTGGACGAAGGTGGTGCTGCAGGAACCTGCAGTATTCGTCAGCGTATTCCGAATCTCACCGGTCCGGTGGCATCAATGACGTGACGTTGCAGCGAAATAAGGAACAAAACTGCTGGAAGGATCGATGGCTGTCATGGCGACTGTACAAGTTGTTTTCTGTGCTACGCTAGCAAAATTTTGCGGAATTTTCGTACTCCCATCTCGTTCAAAGAAAAGATAGCGTAAACAATTTATTTCTTGAACCGGTAGTAATAACTGGTCCGTTGACATGTTCGCTCATAAGCCATTAACATATTGTTTTTACGTTGTGCTCATTACAAACAATACAGCAGAACTAAAGCAGAACACACCGCCATGACACAACAGTGCACGATGTTATTCGTCTGCTAATTCCCGCCCTAAACAAGAACCAATCAGATTCACTGATGGCGGCTGATGGAGACTGCCACCACCTCTGCAAGTTGATGGCACCGGTACGACACCGGTGGAGTATCAATGACGTCATCGGTGGAATTCGGAACACCGTGATGCCATCGGATTGCTCACCGGTGAGATTCGGAATACGCTCTTAGCTTGAAGAATGATGGGATTCTGTACCACGAAGTGTCGTCGTTTTATCCTTAGCGCTGGACGAAGGTGGTGCTGCAGGAACCTGCAGTAGTCGTCAGCGTCTACTGTCTGCCTTGGAGGTACAGCGTGGTGCAGTATTACCCCATCAATGTCATACGCCACAATGAACATCACCTTCATGGGCACTTTGTGTAGGGCGCACTTTCTTTGGACGAGGAGAACCGGGATGCTTCCATTCATTTGATTGGCGTTTCAAGTTTGATTCATAAGAGCGAGTCCAGGTTTCGTCCCTAGCGACGATTCGCCCACGAAAGTCGTCACCTTCCCTTTGGTACCGGTCCAACAAGGCCTTCCCGAAACGCTTTAACCCATCGTGCCACTATGCGATATGGCAACGCTGCATCGCCACATGCTTCACGCAGTCCCTGAAAACATTCTTGTGCACTATGACCTCGTGCCATTTCAATTTTGATCCAGGAACGTTGCTCTATGTTTGTAAACATGGTCTTAGGGCGCTCGCACTATCCCTATGAAAGTTAACGTTCTACACACTGCAGTAGATTGACAGAATACTGTCACCGCTGGCTGCACTAACTCATCTAACAGTCCTTGTTCATGTTCACACAGCTGGCAGCTCTCGAACTCACCATCATCATGTGATAGCAGTGTTGCCATAACTTTTTATCCAACTCTACTAGTTTTATTATATTCATTTTATATGTTCACATGTTTGGTTGCATGCATTGTACACTGAGCATGGACTGATGGATTTAAACAATTTTTGTATTTGCCTAAAGCAATGAAAATTGTCTGGTACTGACTCTTGAACATCTTCAATGTTTCAAACTTCATAGGTGAAATGTGTTGTTAAATCTGAGTTAGACATTATTTACCGTATAACTCGGATTTTTAGTAGGCAAACAGGATGTAAGACAGGTTTCCTACTTTTCTTTAGCGAGTTACTTTACGATGATGTATCAAAATTTCAGGTTATTTAGCGTCTGAATGAAATAAAGATTGCAGGCCAAATGCCGGTGCAATGAGACCGGGGTCCAGCACCGACAGTTACCCAGCATTAGCTCATATTAAATTGAGGGAAAACCCCGGAAAATATCTCAACTAGGTAACTTGCCCCAACTGGGATTCGAACCCGAGCCACCTGGTTTCGGGGCAAAACGCGCTAACCGTTACTCCACAGGTGTGGACCGAAAATGTTTGGAAGAAATTTTATTAATTTTGTTAAAATATGCAGAATTACACGTACTTCTAATTGCGAAATATTCCAGAGTACAATACCCAATCAAATTCAAGTAAACACTACCATTAGTTAAAAGCGATTCACTGTTATGTGACGAGCAATCCTTATCATAAATATACAGCCCGTCGAACTTGCAGCACGGGGAACTATTCCAAAAAATGTTTCTAATTTCTGGATTGAATTAGAAAAAGCATTCCTCTTTCGATTAACCACTCTCGCTATCAAGGGGTCGGTTTCATTTTTGAGAAATCATCTTCATGTATTTAACAATGTATTAAGTGTTTTATTTAAGATTGAAGATTTTGTTATGTATAATTTAGGCATAAAATTTATAAGCCTCATATTTTAGTTTGTAAACAAACATTTTACATTCAATAAAATTAATTGTTCATAACACTTTGTCCTTGTGGCAACCCTTTAATAAGGGACATTTGTAGCAATAAACTTCGTGTCTACTCTACAGGATGAGTCACGAGGATTTACTGTCGCTTACGGAGCTTATTTCCGAAGACATTCTGAGCAAAAAATATCATATAAACATTTGTCCTAATCTCAATATTTTCAGAGTTACACTAATTTGAAATTGTTTGTATAATACCATCATTCTTGAGTTTTAAGGGTAAAAGAATACTACAGATAAAGAATGAATTATTCAGGAGTATCATTTATTTAATTAGCTAATATTCTGAAGTTAAAAATGTATTATGATTTCCATAGTTGCTTCGTGCAGATTTTTTTCTTTCGATTTTTAACTGCAAAATTACATTTTCTTACGCATTTATCACAACAATTGTTACAAATCACCCCACTCTCGTAAATTCTTCAAGACTGTACATTACATACTTACAAATGACTTTTAAGGAACCCGCAGGTTCGTTGCCGCCCTCACATAATCCGGCCATCGGTCCCTATCCTGTGCAAGATTAATCAAGTCTGTATCATCATATCCCACCTTCCTCAAATTCATTTTAATATTATCCTCCCATCTACGTCTCGGCCTCCCCAACTCTATATGAATTTCTTGATTCACCCATACGTGCAAGACTGTACGTACATTAGGATGCATAATTAAACTGTAAAGAATAAAGTTCCTGAAGTCGTATGATTTGTAACAATTTTTGTGAGAAGTTTGCGTAAGAATTATGTCATTTTTAGTTAAAAATTGAAAAACCAAATGTGTACGAAGCAACTTACAACACATTTTTAGCTTCAGAACACTAGCCAATTAAAGAAATGATACTTCTCAATAGTTCATTCTCTATTTGTAATATTCTTTTACCCTGAAAATTAAAGAAAAAGAAAGGCATTTTACAAACAACTTCAAATTAGTGTAACTTTGAAAATATTGTGTTTACGACAAATGTTTGCTCAGAATGTCTTCGGAAATAAGCTCCGTAAGTGATGGTAAATCTTCGTGAATCACCCTGTATAATATAATTAAATATTATAAAGTATAACAATTCTAACAGGATAATTGTCAGAGGTTTAAGAACGATGATGATGATGATCATGATGATGATCATGATGATGATGATGATGATGATGACATCACAATAGGTTATGTACTGAATTCTATTAGTTACAACGCGTTGTAGTACAGAGATTGCAGGCTTCGTCGACAGATATTTCGTTATTACATGAGGAAATTGGCCCCAAACGAGCTGAGAAATTCTTGCAGATCCGTAGTACAATCTTGAATTCCACACAATTCGTCAGAGGACAGACGTACAGGGGACTGTACAAACAACGAAGATACATAGAGCATTGTGGCTTATGTTGGTTCAAGGAGGATAAAGGAATACTGGCCCGTTCTTAGCGGGCCGAGAAATCCCCATAGGCGTCCCGGCTCTATATATCTGGGAATTAAACCTTGTAATTGCCTCTTAAGGATGAGGCAAAGTTGTAACACAGAACGATACCTTGGAGACCATTCATTGTTTACACACAATTTAAGACGGAAATCGACCCCGCTCTCCTCAGCTCTCTCTGCTACCCCCAGTTTCTCTCGGACACTTGCGAAAACTAAAGTTGCCACTATTTTGAATACAAATAGTCGCCCGCATGTAAGCCATAGCGTCATTTCTACAGAGTTCGGACCATGGGAGCCGTTTCGAAGGGCAACAATACTGTTCCTTGGAGAAAGCAGTTGAGATTTCTGTGCATGTGAAGTTAACAGATACCAAAAATCGGGTTTAGATTACACGGGCAGACTTTGTTAAGGCCATGGGAACCATTTCGGATGTCAAGGAGTTTAACTGCCCGAGAGTTATGGGTGCAGAGCTACGGAAGTTCGCTTATAGGAATTCGCAAACCGATGCACAGGGCCAAGTGGCCGTTATGTCGTTACGGCTTAACGATATTTAGTTATGATACTAATTGGAAATAACCGTATATTATCCACTGTTTAAACTTTAGAACCTCTGACATCCTCGTGCAGTACGCATAAACTTTACCAAACGGTTTCCTTCAATTAGACTTATTTCCGTTGTTTTAATAATTTGTGAAAAAAAAAAAAACATGATTTTTACAAGGTTGGATCTACCATTGCCATAAAGTAAGGGTATTAGGTAAGAATTAATAGTCTCTTGTCATCGGTAGTGTATTTCATGTATTATTTTTCTATTGAAAAGTTTGTCTGAAAAACATTACTTTCAAAAGAAAAAATTTACCTTCGTTTTATAATATTAAACTAGTGGCTTGTGCAGTAAATGCTATAAACTAAGTTCATTAGAAGTTCAAATAAAATTTTTTTCAGATTTATTTTCAATGAAGAATAAGCCTACCAGTCATTTTAAAAGTTATTTGCTTCCATAGTAATGAAACATACTCTCTCTTAATGGTTTTTTTGTGCCAAATACTTTTTCCTGGACCTATTTATCTTCAGCTTTTGAGTTTAAAAGCGAAAACGCAAGTAACAATGTCAAGATGATCAGTGGATTTTTCATGTGGGAGTATGTATATCACTGACAAATACTCATATCATGGCATTAACTATAATAATATTTCACTTTTATTGGTGATAATGTCATAAAACTACCTCAAGTTTCGTAGTTTTTAATACACAGCTGTATTCAGAAAATTACACACCACAGAATCAGACCTGTAAATTATTTTTAGTAAGTCTTGAAAATTTTGAATAACCAATTATAGTGACGTTATAAAAAATTATACAAATGAAGATCGACATATTGTTGTCGTTATGATGTTACAGAATTTGCTCTGATTTGCTCTAAATAAGTCAGCAATCCTGCAGGTAATATTACTTATTGTAGTTTGTGTGTGTGTGTGTGTGTTTTTGTCTTATTCTGGAAAGCCATTAGTTCTCAAAACTGACGACAGATGGTTTTCGGAAAATAGGAAAACTATGTAAGGTAATTGGCATTTCACTGAAAACTACTATTTTTCTGAAAATCTTTGGGTTCCAAGCTTCAAAATGAGGAGTCATTCATTAAAATCCGTTCAGCCGTTTTCTCGTAATTTCCATTACCAGTTCAAGTTATATATGTAATTAATGGTAGTAATTGTTTACTCGAAAGATGTTATTGCGGATTAAATTCAATATTGTAAATACTATAAATACTAGTGCAACAAGTATTTATACTGCAGTAAATATGTGTCATTCGGTGGCAGCTTTATAGGCCTATACAGTGGAAGTAATGATAGCTTATCATTCGGAAGTGAGTTTCTTTAAACTAATTCAAATTGTTGTAGATATACCGTGAGTTTTTCTGGGTATTACATAGTGATTTAATAATGCCACAGGGAATCTGTGCATAAAAACAATAAACAATCTAATTGCCATAAGAAAGCTATGCATTTTAGTCATTTATGCTCGACCATGCCGAAATGTAGTAATTATACACCTGGTAGCAGACCTTTAATGCATGTCATTAAAGTACACCTACTCATTAAAGTACAGGTGTTCAGCCAATGACAACTCAGCTTACAGGTGTTCAGCCAATGACAAGTCAGCTTTGTACCGTTATAAAACCGCAAGTATCGATTACTCTCGGATATGCAATCGAAAGAGAATTAGCGAAAAGTCACGGAGGCTGGAAAAACAATACTGTCGCAGAAGGTTATGTTCTGTTACTATAATAATTAGCGTTAATTGTAAATAATGTTCAAATAAATTCAATTTGTCATCTCGTTTTTCAATGTCGAATTCAATAATCAAGGTTATATCAAGTTTAACGGGATAACATCAAGGTCAATGACATTATTGTTCCTCGGAAAAAATCAATACTTTCGCGTCTGCGGACATCTCACAATTCACGACCTACAACAAGGTCACTTCCGATCTTGTCAGATACAAATAAAATGTATACATCTGAATAATTTCAAGTTAGAAATATGGTCGAGCATAAAAAGTCGTATGAAACTCGCCTATAATGTTAATTAAGAAGGCTGGTATGAAAATTATGAAACTCGCTTGCGCTCGTTTCATAAACATCCATATTCGCTTCTTAATTACTATCATTATAGGCTCGTTGCATAATGTACTATTATGATATAAGTTCGTAAAGGTTGTGTTTTTGGCACGAGTTTCACAAACACGAGATGATACGAATGTGTATCATATAACGTTTTTTCTATGGCAGCACAGATTCACATTAAATAAATATTTCAAATTGGATAGGTTATAAGATCAAAATTTGACGGTTGTCTAAACTCAGAACTATTAAGAAAAAAGTACCCATACAATGACAGTCTGTTTTATTCCTGATCACGATTTCATATCTGTCTAAACCGGCCATATAATCAACAAACTGGTTTGGAAAATTTTGAATGCTGCAATGAGTAGCTACTACAGATGTAACTTCAGAATAATATGGACTAAAGTGTAAACATTAGGCGTAATGTTAAGTATGTTCCTTATGTTACATGTAATATTTAAGTAATGAAAGATCGAGGCGATGCATTAATTTTTTATTAAATGAAGTTTGTACATTGAATATTGCTTTTCTTGGCAGTGCTTAAAGTGATTACTTACATTTTTTACGAACTAGTGTTTTAAAGGCTCATTTTACGCATTGATAACACTAGTTAAATTAAACTCTAAGTAGCCTACTATCGTAAAAAAACAATGGATAAATAACTTAACCAGTGGGCCATGTATAGAAAGTAGAAGGCTTAGACAATTTTGTAAACTAAGATAAAATTTATGGTTACTAAGTCAAAGTCTGATATTCTCTTGTTTTACAAATTGCCAAAGTCTGCTAATTTCTATGTATGACCCACCGATTAAGCTATGAGTATTTCTTCATTGTATTATTCAAAGTTTTCTTATGACAGTGTTAAAACTCTATGTCCTATACCCACAAAAGCATACGGTATACACCGTATATGTACACATAGGTTAGGTTAGGTTAGATCACTGTGGCTAGATGCGGGTTAGGACGGCCCTTTGGAAGTCGGACATACTGAAGCATATTGTTCACCCCGAATTTATGGGATGAATGAGCATGAAGTGTACCAGCCCACCGGCCACATGTGATCCCACACTCGCTATCAACTTCTCTGACTAGTCTTTACCAACTTCCTCGACTCGTCTTTACGAACTATTTTGCCTCGTCTTTATCAACTTCTTTGAATGGTCTTTACAAACTTCCACGACTCGTCTTTACCAACTTCTTTCACTCATTTTTATCAACTTCTTTGACTCGCCTTTACCAACTTCTTTGACTCGTCTTTGCCATCATCTTTGACTCGCCTTTACCATCTTCTTTGTCTCGTCTATGCCATCTTCTTTGACTCGTCTTTGCCATCTTCTTTGACTCGTCTATGCCATCTTCTTTGACTCGTCTTTACCATCTTCTTTGACTCGTCTTTACCAACTTCTTTGACTAATATTTGCCATCTTCTTTGACTCGTCTTTGCCAACTTCTTTGACTCGTCTTTACCATCTTCTTTGACTCGTCTTTGCCAACTTCTTTGACTCTTCTTTACCATCTTCTTTGACTCGTCTTTGCCAACTTCTTTGACTCTTCTTTACCATCTTCTTTGACTCGTCTTTACCATCTTCTTTGACTCGTCTTTGCCATCTTCTTTGACTCGTCTTTGCCAACTTCTTTGACTCGTCTTTACCATCTTCTTTGACTCGTCTTTACCATCTTCTTTGACTCGTCTGTACCATCTTCTTTGACTCGTCTTTGCCAACTTCTTTGACTCGCCTTTACCATCTTCTTTGTCTCTTCTATGCCATCTTCTTTGACTCGTCTTTGCCATCTTCTTTGACTCGTCTATGCCATCTTCTTTGACTCGTCTTTACCATCTTCTTTGACTCGTCTTTACCAACTTCTTTGACTAATATTTGCCATCTTCTTTGACTCGTCTTTGCCAACTTCTTTCACTCGTCTTTACCAACTTCTTTGACTCGTCTTTACCAACTTCTTTGACTCGTCTTTGCCAACTTCTTCGACTCGTCTTTGCCATCTTCTTTGACTCGTCTTTGCCAACTTCTTTGACTCGTCTTTGCCAACTTCTTTGACTCGTCTTTGCCAACTTCTTTGACTCGTCTTTGCCAACTTCTTTGACTCGTCTTTGCCAACTTCTTTGACTCGTCTTTGCCAACTTCTTTGACTCGTCTTTGCCAACTTCTTTGGCTCGTCTTTGCCAACTTCTTTGGCTCGTCTTTGCCAACTTCTTTGACTCGTCTTTGCCAACTTCTTTGACTCGTCTTTGCCAACTTCTTTGACTCGTCTTTGCCAACTTCTTTGACTCGTCTTTGCCAACTTCTTTGACTCGTCTTTGCCAACTTCTTTGACTCGTCTTTGCCAACTTCTTTAACTCGTCTTTGCCAACTTCTTTGGCTCGTCTTTGCCTACTTCTTTGACTCGTCTTTGCCAACTTCTTTGACTCGTCTTTGCCAACTTCCTTGACTCGTCTTTGCCAACTTCTTTGGCTCGTCTTTGCCAACTTTTTTGACTCGTCTTTGCCAACTTCTTTGACTCGTCTTTGCCAACTTCTTTGGCTCGTCTTTGCCTACTTCTTTGACTCGTCTTTGCCATCTTCTTTGAATCGTCTTTGCCATCTTCTTTGACTCGTCTTTACCATCTTATTTGACTCGTCTTTGCCAACTTCTTTGACTCTTCTTTGCCATCTTCTTTGACTCGTCTTTACCATCTTCTTTGACTCGTCTTTGCCAACTTCTTTGACTCGTCTTTGCCAACTTCTTTGACTCGTCTTTGCCAACTTCTTTGACTCGTCTTTGCCAACTTCTTTGACTCGTCTTTGCCAACTTCTTTGGCTCGTCTTTGCCAACTTCTTTGACTCGTCTTTGCCAACTTCTTTGACTCGTCTTTGCCAACTTCTTCGACTCGTCTTTGCCAACTTCTTTGACTCGTCTTTACCAACTTCTTTGGCTCGTCTTTGCCAACTTCTTTGACTCGTCTTTGCCAACTTCTTTGACTCGTCTTTGCCAACTTCTTTGACTCGTCTTTGCCAACTTCTTTGACTCGTCTTTGCCAACTTCTTTGACTCGTCTTTGCCAACTTCTTTGACTCGTCTTTGCCAACTTCTTTGACTCGTCTTTGCCAACTTCTTTGACTCGTCTTTGCCAACTTCTTTGGCTCGTCTTTGCCAACTTCTTTGGCTCGTCTTTGCCAACTTCTTTGACTCGTCTTTGCCAACTTCTTTGACTCGTCTTTGCCAACTTCTTTGACTCGTCTTTGCCAACTTCTTTGACTCGTCTTTGCCAACTTCTTTGACTCGTCTTTGCCAACTTCTTTGGCTCGTCTTTGCCAACTTCTTTGACTCTTCTTTACCATCTTCTTTGACTCGTCTTTGCCAACTTCTTTGACTCTTCTTTACCATCTTCTTTGACTCGTCTTTACCATCTTCTTTGACTCGTCTTTGCCATCTTCTTTGACTCGTCTTTGCCAACTTCTTTGACTCGTCTTTACCATCTTCTTTGACTCGTCTTTACCATCTTCTTTGACTCGTCTGTACCATCTTCTTTGACTCGTCTTTGCCAACTTCTTTGACTCGCCTTTACCATCTTCTTTGTCTCTTCTATGCCATCTTCTTTGACTCGTCTTTGCCATCTTCTTTGACTCGTCTATGCCATCTTCTTTGACTCGTCTTTACCATCTTCTTTGACTCGTCTTTACCAACTTCTTTGACTAATATTTGCCATCTTCTTTGACTCGTCTTTGCCAACTTCTTTCACTCGTCTTTACCAACTTCTTTGACTCGTCTTTACCAACTTCTTTGACTCGTCTTTGCCAACTTCTTCGACTCGTCTTTGCCATCTTCTTTGACTCGTCTTTGCCAACTTCTTTGACTCGTCTTTGCCAACTTCTTTGACTCGTCTTTGCCAACTTCTTTGACTCGTCTTTGCCAACTTCTTTGACTCGTCTTTGCCAACTTCTTTGACTCGTCTTTGCCAACTTCTTTGACTCGTCTTTGCCAACTTCTTTGGCTCGTCTTTGCCAACTTCTTTGACTCGTCTTTGCCAACTTCTTTGACTCGTCTTTGCCAACTTCTTTGACTCGTCTTTGCCAACTTCTTTGACTCGTCTTTGCCAACTTCTTTGACTCGTCTTTGCCAACTTCTTTGACTCGTCTTTGCCAACTTCTTTAACTCGTCTTTGCCAACTTCTTTGGCTCGTCTTTGCCTACTTCTTTGACTCGTCTTTGCCAACTTCTTTGACTCGTCTTTGCCAACTTCCTTGACTCGTCTTTGCCAACTTCTTTGGCTCGTCTTTGCCAACTTTTTTGACTCGTCTTTGCCAACTTCTTTGACTCGTCTTTGCCAACTTCTTTGGCTCGTCTTTGCCTACTTCTTTGACTCGTCTTTGCCATCTTCTTTGAATCGTCTTTGCCATCTTCTTTGACTCGTCTTTACCATCTTATTTGACTCGTCTTTGCCAACTTCTTTGACTCTTCTTTGCCATCTTCTTTGACTCGTCTTTACCATCTTCTTTGACTCGTCTTTGCCAACTTCTTTGACTCGTCTTTGCCAACTTCTTTGACTCGTCTTTGCCAACTTCTTTGACTCGTCTTTGCCAACTTCTTTGACTCGTCTTTGCCAACTTCTTTGGCTCGTCTTTGCCAACTTCTTTGACTCGTCTTTGCCAACTTCTTTGACTCGTCTTTGCCAACTTCTTCGACTCGTCTTTGCCAACTTCTTTGACTCGTCTTTACCAACTTCTTTGGCTCGTCTTTGCCAACTTCTTTGACTCGTCTTTGCCAACTTCTTTGACTCGTCTTTGCCAACTTCTTTGACTCGTCTTTGCCAACTTCTTTGACTCGTCTTTGCCAACTTCTTTGACTCGTCTTTGCCAACTTCTTTGACTCGTCTTTGCCAACTTCTTTGACTCGTCTTTGCCAACTTCTTTGACTCGTCTTTGCCAACTTCTTTGGCTCGTCTTTGCCAACTTCTTTGGCTCGTCTTTGCCAACTTCTTTGACTCGTCTTTGCCAACTTCTTTGACTCGTCTTTGCCAACTTCTTTGACTCGTCTTTGCCAACTTCTTTGACTCGTCTTTGCCAACTTCTTTGACTCGTCTTTGCCAACTTCTTTGGCTCGTCTTTGCCTACTTCTTTGACTCGACTTTACCCAACTTCTTTGTTTCGTCTTCACCAACGTCCTCGACTCGTCTTTGCCATCTTCTTAGACTCGTCCTTACCAACTTCTTTAACTTGTCTTTACCAACATCTTTGACTCGTCTTTTTTAATTTCATTGACTCTTCTTTTCCAATTTCTTTTGACTCGTTTTTACCAATGCCTTTGACTCGTCTTTACCAACTATTTTCACTCACCTTTACCAACTTCTTTGACTCGTCTTTTCCAATTTCTTTGACTTGTCTTTATTAGCTCTTTTCACTCGTCTTTACCAACTCCTTTGACTCGTCTTTATCATCTCCTTTCACTCGTCTTTACCATCTCCTTTGGCTCGTCTTTATCATCCCCTTTCAATCGTCTTTACCAACTCCTTGGACTCGTCTTTATCATCTCCTTTCACTCGTCTTTACCAACTCCTTTGACTCGTCTTTATCATCTCCTTTCACTCGTCTTTACCATCTCCTTTGACTCGTCTTTATCATCTCCTTTCACTCTTTACCAACTCCTTTGACTTGTCTTTATCATCTCCTTTCACTCGTCTTTACCATCTCCTTTGACTCGTCTTTATCATCTCCTTTCACTCGTCTTTACCATCTCCTTTGACTCGTCTTTACCATATCCTTTCACACGTCTTTACCAACTTCTTTGATTAGTTCTGACCAGTTTCTTCGACTCTTCTTTCCTAATTTATTCTATTTTTTCCCAATTTCTTCTATTCTTTTTTTCCCAATTTCTTCTATTCCTTTTTCCCAATTTCTTCTACAGTCCGCATTTCACGATAAGGTCCGAGCAAAGAATGCGAGTTTTTCCCCCACTCTTACAACCTAGCCCCGACATGGAACCGGCCGGCCATTGACTGAGCCTTGTTTGTCCCAGCCGGCCAATGACACCACTCCCATCCACCTGCTCCTTCAAGAACACGGAGCTACTGGCTTACTCTCTCCTCTTACCCCGCAAGGACCATAGTTCCCATGCAGGGATCCTCTGGTGAAATTTGGACAGTACCGGTACTCGTCTTTTCCAAATTCTTTGACTCTTCTTTTCCAAGTTCTTGAACTCTTCTTTCCCAATATCTCTGTATCGTCTTTCCCAATTTCTTTGTATCATCTTTTGAACCTTCTATCCCATTCTTTTTTATCTTTGCTTAGTCACTTCTACATTCTTGTTTGATATATTATTTTTTTTTTTTTGCATTTTTCAACATCTTTTTCTATATTACTTCTTCTATTCTTTCTCATATTCTCCACTTCATCAACAATTTTATTCTACTTCTTCATCAAATCCTTTCTCGAACATACCTTCATTTCATGTTCGCTAACCGTTTTAATGTTGTTATGCTTGACATTCATCTTCCGCGATATTCACCCTCCACAGCATCCAGTAATTTAAACTGCTCTTGAACTAAAGGCAGCAGCACGTGGTCCTGTTTCTCATCACGTGACTATCCTCCTCGTACCGGAGATGGAAGCCTCTTATCAGCGATACTAGCAAAGCCACGCTCCCAGAAACAAGACATGTTTCGATATTAATGACATAGAGCGGCAGCAACCTAAGGATATATGTATATATAGAGAAGAGAGAGGCTGCAATATTAAACTTTGCTGCTTCGTGTTCCATAATAACTGTACAAGACTCCAGGCAACAAGGATCTATGTCGCAACTGAAAAGAATTCAAGACACGCAAACCGGAGATTGGCTGCGAGTATTCCATGATTGGCTTCGCTCTTTTGTTTTATGAATTTCGTACCAATAGCGATCGTGAGAGGAAGACGAATGTTCATATTTCGAAAGTGATTAATCATATAAAGTGATTGAACGAGAGCGATCTTCATGAAAAGTTCATGCATAATCACTAGACCTTCTGAAGTTCTGCAGGACGAAGGCTCCACCTGTACTGAATATTGAATATTAACAAAAGAATAAAAAAAACAATGGATCGGCAGTAATTAAGTTTTCAAGATAATGAAGGGAGAAATTCAGGCAGTAAAAGTGAATTTACAGTATATAAACTTTAATATTTAAAAAAATAAAATACTCTGATACGCGTATAACAAGAACTACGAATAATAACGTATCCAAAGTGAAAAAACTAATCTAAAAATCAAAGACAGTATGGTTGCAACACTCTTTTAATGATTTAGACATACTATAAGCAGACATACTTAATCCTTTTAATGATTTGTGGTAATTTTATTGTTACCGTTACCATTATTATTATTATTATTATTATTATTATTATTATTATTATTATTACTTACAAATGGCTTTTAAGGAAACCGCAAGTTCATTGCCGCCTTCACCCAGCCCGCCATCGGTCCCTATCCTGTGCAAGATTAATCCGGTTTCTATCATCATATCCCACCTCCCTCAAATCCATTTTAATATTATCCTCCCATCTACGTCTATGCCTTCCCAAAGGCCTTTTTCTCTCCGGTCTCCCAACTAACACTCTATATGCATTTCTGGATTTGCCAATACGTGCTACATGCTCTGCTCATCTCAAACAGTTCTATCTGATGCTTTTCCAATTCACTGCGGGCTAAAGCAGGGGGATGCACTATCACCTTTACTTTTTAACTTCGCTTTAGAATATGCCATTAGGAAAGTTCAGGATAACAGGCAGGGTTTGGAATTGAACGGGTTACATAAGCTTCTTGTCTATGCGGATGACGTGAATATGTTAGGAGAAAATCCACAAACGATTAGGGAAAACACGGGAATTTTACTGGAAGCAAGTAAAGCGATCGGTTTGGAAGTAAATCCCGAAAAGACAAAGTATATGATTATGTCTCGTGACCAGAATATTGGAAAACATGGAAATATAAAAATTGGAGATTTATCCTTCGAAGAGGTGGAAAATTCATATATCTCGGAGCAATAGTAAAAAAAAATATAAATGACACTCGGGAGGAAATTAAACACAGAATAAATATGGGAAATGCGTGTTATTATTCGGTTGAGAAGCTTTTATCATCTAGTCTGCTGTCAAAAAATCTGAAAGTTAGAATTTATAAAACAGTTATATTACCGGTTGTTCTGTATGGTTGTGAAACTTGGACTCTCACTCTGAGAGAGGAATATAGGTTGAGGGTGTTTGAGAATAAGGTGCTTAGGAAAATATTTGGGTATAAAAGGGATGAAGTTACAGGAGAATGGAGAAAGTTACACAACGCAGAACTGCACGCATTGTATTTTTCACCTGACATAATTAGGAACATTAAATCCAGACGTTTGAGATGGGCAGAGCATGTAGCACGTATTGGCAAATCCAGAAATGCATATAGAGTGTTAGTTGGGAGACCGGAGAGAAAAAGGCCTTTGGGAAGGCATAGACGTAGATGGGAGGATAATATTAAAATGGATTTGAGGGAGGTGGGGTGTGATGATAGAGACTGGATTAATCTTGCACAGGATAGGGACAGATGGCGGGCTTATGTGAGGGCGGCAATGAACCTTCGGGTTCCTCAAAAGTCATTTGTAAGTAAGTAAGTTATTATTATTACGCAAATAATTCACACCTGTTGAGACAGAAAACCGACTTCAGATTCTTAACTACCATAATATATTCTAAAGTTTTGTGACTCTCTGGAAATGTGATGAACATGGCACACCTATACTGATTAAGATATTACGAAACAATACAAAACACAATCCCCCACGTAAATAAGATACATCATCGTGTCTGACTCTCCCAAAGAGAGTCGCGGACCTCCCTCTGAGAACTCCGTTAAGACTACAGTGTCGTATGATGGCCCCAGTTACTACCGCATCAGCGAATCCGCAACATCAAAGCGTTTTGCGTGTAGTATCTCGCAGGCGGAATTCCTCACACTTGCAAACAGAAGTTGGCTCATTGTTTTAGTCCCGTTGACCACTACACGACTTCGGTCCTTCACCTCTTGTCTTGACTGATATGCTTATATGACATGATACACAGCCTTCAACACTAAGCATTTTACAATGATTTTATCTATTGACAAACACGTAGCATATACCTTCGCATTAAGGAACTGTGCCTGTGTATTACATATTTACATAGGCCTACCTATGTGAGTGTTTAAAAATGTATGTACACAGTTGGCCGAAAAAAAAGCCACAAAATTAGAAGTACTCTATTTTCGGAAATACATAACATTAATTTATAATGAATAAGTTACACTGTTGGAAAGAGTAGACTTTAAAGATGAGCAGGACATTTTGTTGTGCTTTTTTAGGCTCAATTAAAATCTTTTGGAGGTCAATACAAAATGATGCTAAAAATGTGGTTTTTGAAGACAATTTATTACTTCAAAATGCAGAAACTGAATGTTGGTAAAATTAATAATAATTAGTGACCTTTCAAATAATCAAAATTAAAAATGATGCTCTATGTGACCGCCATTTGCCCCGCACAACCATTTGTAGGCGTCTTCTCTATTGTTCAATAGCACTGGATATCTGTCTTTGATCAAGCCGGTTCCAAAATTCAAGAAGGCGTTGTCTTAAATGTTCAATATTACGAATTCTTGTTTTGTAGTAAACTGATTTTTGTAGTTGATTCCATACAAAATAGCCCATAGGATTAAGATCTCGTTTGAAACTCCAGCGGAAACCATCAGAGAATCTGAGAAATGCGATCTTTGACGCAATAATCTCTCAGGGGGGATATCATAACCGTATCTTGCTAATCAATCGTTGTACACTTGAAACAGACCATTTTCGCTGAGAGTAGTTCCTTACAATTTGACGGGCAGATAAATTATCGTATTGGTGCAAATGTTTAATGAAAATCTTGTCTTCGTTCGTTAAGCGACCCGTTATTCACAAAATGAGAACTCAAAACGGAAGAAAACAAATGATGATAGCACAACAAACGGCTTGGCCTGCTGAACTCGTAAGACCAAATTTTTTAGTTCGGCATAAACGATCGATTTTGCACTGCCCTACAAAAAATAAAAAATAATGTTCAATAAATAGTAAAGAATTAATATATTACAGTACTTTCTCGGTCTACAAGGACTGTGAAATTTGCCTGTGAAATAAACTTTTAAGTGAAATCATTAGCTACTGGAATATAACCATTTAAATTTTGTGCCTTTTTTGGCCCACTGTATAGACCTATATATTATATATATATATATATATATATGTGTGTGTGTGTGTGTGTGTGTGTGTGTGTGTGTGTGCGTGCGTGCGTGTGTGTATATGTATATATTGGCATTTATATGGATTGTCACCTGGAATGGAATGAACAAGTGAATCACACTCCTAAAAAAATATTTTCGATTAATCACGCTTAGCGATTGAAGCACTTTCTTCCCGATAAACTAAAATTAATCCTTATACAAACAGTTGTCATGCCACACTTCGACTACTGCGATGTTAAATTACGCAATCTAAATGCAAATTTGAGTAGAGGCTACAACGTGTGCATAATGCGTGCGTCCGTTATATTTGCAATATTCGTAAGTATGATCATGTTTCTCCGTCTTTCCAAACTCTGTATTGGTTAACACTAAGCGATCGACGAGCCCTGCATTCTCTTATTCTCCTATTTCAAATTCTGCGCACCGCTACCCCAATCTATTTGGCTTCTCGTTTTCAAAATGTATCCGCATATCATCAGCTAAGTACCAGGTCTCATCATAACAATTTACTCATTATACCCTACCACAGGACATCTTTATATTCTACATTCTATACAGTTTCAGTTGCTAGAAATTGGAACTCGCTTCCGAGTGATGTAAGGGGTTGTTGGACAATAACTTCATTTAGGTCAAAATTACATAAATTTTCTCTCTACAGATTAATTACTGATTAATATTTGTTACTTATAATGAAACTAACATCTGTCCATTCTTATTATTACCATTAATTTCTTTAAATAGAATACAAAACCTCTAATGGCAAAATCTCATTACATTAATATTCTCATTATATCAATTTATTTTAGATTTATATTTTGCTCCCTATAACATAGTTCTAGTTAATTACTATTAAATTAATTCTCATCATTTTAACCAACTAGCTATCTCAACTTAATTATAATTCTTTACATATTGCATATAGACTGAACTGAATTACATTAGATCATAAAATAAGTTATTACGTTTTCGTGTAGGATTTATCTCAATTTAAATAAACATATACTTGTCGTTAAAACTTAACTGAAGAATATTACTGAAGAATCTTTAGTGTTTTGTAAACAGTCATAATTTAAATATGCACGTCACTATTGTACTGATTAAAGCTGGTTGAGTGGAAGAGAAGGCCTTATGGCCTTTAATCTGCCAGCGAAAATAAAATATTCTATTCTATCCTTTGTGTGTGTGAATGTGCGTGTGTGTGTGGTGTGTGTATGTACATATTCATTCCTTATCTTTATTTTAATAAGCTTATGGTTGATGTGTACTAATATATTAGATGTGAGATGTATCAAAAGGGAAAAGTACGAGTACAGCCTAGAAAAAAATGGCCCGACTCTTGAATAGACTATCCTTACAGAGCACAATTCACACAACGGTTTAACAATGGTTTTCAATTAAGTTTTATTTACATGGTATTACATGAATCAATTTCACAACTAATGTAAAAGACATTAAATTAATATTAAAATAAGATCAAATTAACGCCTAAAAGTTATTATGTGACGAACACGATACAGTATGACAACCCGATTATCACAATTCATTGCAAACATTCTGAATATGTAAATAATTATAATTAAGTTGAGAGAGCTAGTTGGTTAAATAATGAGAATTAATTTAATAGTAGTTTACTAGAAGTATTGCCTCTGATTGAGGTTCTGGCTCAAATGTTACACCTATTACGAGGCAGTAGGCCTACATCTCACTTTAAGATACGTATCAGAGGAAGAACAATTATTTATATGCATCTGAAGTCTGATTAGTGTAATATGTGTAGCTAATCGGCGATGTGTGTAATGGAGGGGAAAAAGAACTGGTCAACCTAACACATTATTTCCTGGCCTGGTTACCTCATAAGTAGTGCCTTATTGGTATCACTTGTGAGGTTCAGACGTGTTTTCTAAACAACGAGAAGTGTGTTATAGGGAGCAAAGTATAAATCTAAAATAGCCTATATTGAGATAAGTTCATGAGAATAGCCTTCCATTACTGTAATGTAATTAGCGATTTTGTATTCTATTTAAAGAAATTAATGATAATAATAAGAATGGACAGATGTTAGTTTCATTATAAGTAACAAATATTAGTCAGTAATTAATCTGCTAAGCATGAATTTGTGCAATTTTAACCTAAATGAATTTATTGTCCAACAACCTGTTACATCACTCGGGAGCGAGTTCTAAATTCTAGCAACTGAAACTAGTATGATATTATTATTATTGTTATTATTATTATTATTATTGTTATTATTATTTTTACTGTTATTATTATTATGATTATTATTATTATTATTACTGTATCATTGTTATTATTATTATTATTATTATTATTATTATTATTATTATTATTGAATAATTTCGAGGGAAAAATTGTTCCGGGGCCGGGTCCCGGGAATTGGATCGGTGTCGGGTAGAGTTCCCGGGTAGCTCAGTGGGAGAGCGTTGGTACGTTTAACCAAAGGTCCCGGGTTCGATACCCGGCCACGGAACAATTTTTCCCTCGAAATTATTCAAATTAACTTTACAGGGAGTTATTCCTGAAAGCTTAATTTGTATTATTATTATTATTATTATTATTATTATTATTATTATTATTATTATTATTATTATTATTATAGTTTGGCTGATTGTCAAATTCTACAAAATGACATTAATTCAATTTCGCGATGGTCTGTTGAAAATGGAATGAAAATTAATCTATCCAAAACTTTTGTCATTTCCTTCTCACAGAAAACTACTTCCCTAAAATTTAATTATTCTCTTAGTAATGTCATAATTACTAAGATAAATAGTATTAGAGATCTTGATGTCATACGTGATTCAAAATTATATTTCCATGATCATGTGCAATATATTTATACCCATTCATTAAGAATGCTTGGTATAATTAGATCTATAACTTATTCTTTTTCTACTCCGATGTGTGTATTAATTCTATACTATACATTGGTCAGATCCAAGCTTGAATATGCATCTGTTGTATGGAACTCCAGTACTTCCACTGACTCGGCTAAATTGGAGAATATTCAAAGAAAATTTATTTCCTTGTGTTCTTATAGATTTTTACCAAATTCCGATGACTATAAATATGAGATTAACTGTAAATATTTTAACTGCTGTAGTTTATTTGCCAGACGTCAAGATCTTGATCATTTATTTTTTTGTAAAGTCATTAAGGGTGATATTGATTGTGAATCATTCATAAGCAATATCAGTCTTCGTATTCCTGCTAAGGGTTTAAGATTTCATAACATTGTTTATAATAGAAAATCAAAATCTCTCTCTCCGGTCTGCAGATGTATAAAATATGCTAATTTGCATGGATTAAGCTTGGATCCATTTAATGTGTAGTATATACTTTTTGAGTTTATCATGATATATCCTTACTTGTTATTATTGTCAGATACTGCTATTTATTTTGTTGCATTTGGTCAAAGATTATTGATGACTATTATATTGATTGTATTCCATCTCACTGCCATTTCTATCATTCATTCTCATCATCATTTCTTCTGTTTTGTTTTGTATCTTGTGCTAAACTGTAATTGGCCTTGTGCTGTTGTTTTGCACGTTAATATTCTAAAGCTATACTAATAATAAATCTGTAGCCGAAATTTGTCTGGTAATTTTCGATTTTCCAAAAATAATTGGTCCTAACATATATAATTAACCACCCTGAAACCGAAAATAGTTTTTTTTTTAATTTTTGTCTGTCTGTCTGTCTGACTGTCTGTATGTATGTATGTATGTATGTTTGTTACCTTTTCACGCGATAATGGCTGAACGGATTTCGATGAAAATTGGAATGTAAATTAAGTTCGTTATAACTTAGATTTTAGTCTCTATAGCATTCAAAATACATTATTCAAAAGGGGGGTTATAAGGTGGCCTGAATTAAATAAATCGAAATATCCCGCTTATTATTAATTTTTGTGAAAAATGTTACATAACAAAAGTTTCTTTAAAAATCATTTCCGATAAGTTTTATTCCTTGAAAAATTTTGATAGGACTGATATTTAATGAGATAAATGAGTTTTAAAATTAAAATAACTGCCATCTAACGCCGTGTAATGAATTAAAAAACAAACAACTTCGTCTATAAGGAGCCTTGGACAGCAACAATCGAAAGCTATGAAAGATAGCCTACAGACAATGTTTCTGTGTTTGTATGAAGTAATATCGGAAGCTAAATTAACCGATTTGTATAATTAATTATTATTTCACCATTGGAAAGTGTAGTTTCTCTAGATGGACAAAATGCTATAATGTTATTACAGTAACTTCTGAGTGAATCGAGGACAGGTAAGATTAAAATAGCTTCTTATGCACAGAAAACTTGATAGGCATTCGTTTCCTTTATTTCCTAAAATAATTTTTATGACCAAATGAGTGGTCTCTGGATCAAAACGGTCGCATTTTAATTTTTTTAATACAATTTAAGTAACATGATAATCGATTTATCCTTCTATCAAACACTAATGTTCCTTGGATCAAATGTCCTATTTTAATTATGTAGTTACTTTATATTTATTTCTAATGGGTGCAGCGGAGCGTACGGGTACGGCTAGTAAATAAATAAAAATAAATAGATTGTTATTATCATCAATCTTTAGGCCTACATTTCCTATAACATTTTACTCTTATTTACTTTCATAAACTCAAGTTTTATTCTTGTTAAACACTGCTTGCTTAGATAGCTTATTTTAACGATCATCACACATTCTCAGGAATCTGAACTGTGATAATGTGGTCAACAAGAGACCAGGTAACCGTCTAACAAAACAAAGAACTAACATAAGATAAGAAACACAATTAATTCATATAAGAAAATAATAGGCCTATACTAAACAAATATCCTTTTGTATGTTATGCCGGGAATAAAACCCACGCAAGCAGAGTTAAGGCTGGTTCACAATAAACCGAGAATGGAAACGATAACGAGAACTGGAACGGAAATAATGTTAAAATAAATGTATTTAAATACGAAAATTCACAATAGTTAGTTGTGAATACTCTCATTACATACATTTATTTTAAGAATATTTGCGTTCTCTTTTTCGTTGTCGTTTCCGTTTCCAGTTTATTGTGAACCAGCCTTTAGTCAACCTACTTCTACTTCATGTAACTAGTTACATTATTTCAAAATAACAAAAACTTAACATCAGGAACAAATGGGAACATAGGCCTACATGTCGCGTTAACAACCCTGCCCACGTTGTGAGTTGTACCGGATTCCTTTGCTTGTATTTTGCTACTCATTCCTCCTTTTGAATGTCCGCTGAAAACAAAGGAACTAATTTCTCATGGCCCACTGTTGTTCGAATCTGGTTTACAGTAATAATACTGGCAGCTAGAGGATCCTATGCTACAAGGCCTTCGCTCTGCTTGCCTTCAAATTAATCTCTCCCCTCCACCCACCCACAGCCGCCGCCATCTTGCTTATTAAACAAACAACGTCGGAAGATGAAGGAGAAGGCACAATTCGCACCATGCAATATAGAGCCATATTACACGTCTTACACTCGCGTGAATTCCGCCTCCAAAGGAGCATGAGGACTCTAGAGTGTCAAAATTTTATTTTCAGTATTCTCATTAATTTTTTTGTAATAAGACAGATCAAAATTTACCGCATTTAATTACGATTTTCTTCTAGTGTGTAACGTTGCTTTTAATATCTTCTAGTGGTGCGTTAGACCCATATTTCA
Organism: Periplaneta americana; assembly: GCF_040183065.1. Taxonomy (NCBI): domain Eukaryota; kingdom Metazoa; phylum Arthropoda; class Insecta; order Blattodea; family Blattidae; genus Periplaneta; species Periplaneta americana. The sequence continues at coordinate 35,585,947 of NC_091131.1, read as the reverse complement.
TACATCAACACAAAATATGACGTTACTGCAAAAGGGAAACAAGGTATTTAAAAGAAATTTCTCAAAAATATAGGCCTAACAAATTCAAGACTAAAAACCTTACAAATTCGTAAGTATTTTATAAATTCCTAAACATCAAACACAATAAATTAACATAAAATTCTTCACACCAGTAAGTTTACTACACACTAAACGTAAAATGAATAACATGCGAGGGGTTCACACAAAAGGGTCCTTGTTTCAGTTCTGTAGCAAGCTACTAGAGCGAGCGAAAGAGAGGGAGTCATGACGGAAGAGAAGAAGAGGGTATTCTGTTTCACGAAGTTGATTGATGAAGTGCGCGGCGCGGCCATGTTTCATCTTCGCTCTGGTCCCCATAATTCGAGTTTATATAGCGTGGAGCTGAAATTAAACTTTGGAAGGTGGGGGTCGGGGGTATAAGAGGCGGCTGGATGGTTGGAGGAAGGATCCAAATGAAACAAGTTGATATTGAAGTCAACTCAAGCCCTAATTTAAGATTCTGCTTGGACAAGAGCTGTCTTGTGTATAGAGACAAAATCATTTGCCGACTTAAAACTTATTAAGAAGCACGTGATGCTGTGGCATAGAATAAGCTACGGCCCTAACTTAATTAATCAGTTCTTTAAATTTGTAATCGTTTTCTTTCATGAATTAGGCCCATATTACACAGGGTGCACAAAGATTGTACAGTCAACTATGGATATAGTGAACTAGGTTATAGTGAACATTCGGCTATAGTGGACCTACATCGTTGGTCCCGACCACATACATTAAAAAGTACATTAATTTTTCCGTGTATAGTGAACCCTCATTTCGTTTGTAATGAACCTTAAAAATTGAAGTTACAAGAGTTGTATCCTGACAAATTCTTATTTGAAGTCAGACCTTGTATAAAATTGAAAGAATGTGTTGAGAACAACATTTTAAGTTTCTTACTCCTTTAGTCAAAAGACAAAGGTAGGATTAGTGATTCCTAGACAATGAGCTGTACTGTAAATCCAGGCACGCGTGACGACTTTGCCTCACTTCACCGTCGAAGGGTTGTCATTCTGTTATCTACTGTTATTTCTAATCTTCCACCGTCAAAGGGTTACCTTTTGTTCTCAGAAACATTTCCATTATGACGAATAGCATCCAAACAACGGAAAATGAAATTGCCTTCTTTTATTAAAAGGGGACGAACATTATGTCCAGAGCATAAATGAAGGTAAGATTTCGATGGCTTTCAAATTCCATCAACCCCCTTCCAATTTTCATTAAGTGATCCGGGAAATTCCAAGGCTGAGTACACAGTCACACCGTAACAGTGTTTGTTATTTCTACCTGATCAGTCTGTTTCTAGTGTTTGAACAGTGAATGTACTGTATAAAAATGTCGAAGAGTAGAATGTTTTCTTTGGGAGATAAAGCGAATATTATAAGTGACATTGAACGTGGTCTTTCGCAAGCGGACGTGGGTCGACAGCATAGTTTAAGTAAATCAACTGTGAATAACAGTATACAGTGTAATTCATTCCACAAAAATGAAATATTTTAATTACTGTATAGTATTTCATTTTCTTGTTCACAATTTCATTCATTCTTGTTATTTAAGGTTAGGGGAGAGGCACTTCGGATTTAATGAACCTCGGATATAGTGAACGAAATATGTTGGTCCGCGAAGGTTCACTATAACCGTAGTTGACTATAGTTCCATCTGTTAATTTACTTGCATATCCAACTAAAGCATTAAACATGGAAAACTATGGTTTCCTTGAACTTCTTGTTTTATCCATCTCACATCAAACCAAAATTGGGTTAAATCAGTTGATTTCAATGATAAAAGTCATAATATTGCTGTAATTGTAAACAATATTCTAAATGCAATTATAATAAACATTTCACAATACTTTAACATACCAGCTTCTATATAACTAATTAACTAGGTCTACACATTACAGTAAACTATTAACATATATTTGCAAGAATATACATACGTAGAATATAAGTTAGGCTATAGTATATACAGAGTGCAAGTGAAATAATTGTTCAAATTCATTAAAATAAAAAAACTATTATGCATTTTGTAATAAGATCATGCTTAATTAGAAAATTAGGCTAAAAGAATGCGAACTTTGGAAAAAATGTAACGCCAGCCCACCTATGAATACATACAAGAACTCAAGTCCGAATAGCGGCATTCCGCCCTTCAGTCACTGCAGTAAGGTTGCCAGATTTCCTAATGGCAGAAAATTAGATAGGCTACGTGTGAAACACTTATCTAAATTGCAAGAAAACCAAACACTTTATTGAAAAACTGCAAAGAAGTAAATCCCTATTCATAATAATAAAAATCAGAATCGTACTGATAATACTGAGTAAAACAGTGTTAAGAGTTAAGGGAAAATTATTTTTTCTGAGAGAAATATACATTTGGAATTAATGTAGTAGTTGTACCAGAATATTTTATCGTATTCTATTCAAGGAAACGTACAAATCTTCAGGTATCGATCAAATTCCAGTAGAATTAATACAACAGAGAGAAAGTGTAATATCTAGCAAAATTTATAAGCTTGTACTTGCTATTTGGAAAAAGGATATTGTACCAGATCAATGAAAGGAGTCCATAACTGTACCTATTTTTAAGAAGGGAAGCAAGACAAACTGTAGTAACATCCGAGGAATATCACTTTTGTTGACGTCGTACAAAATTTTGTCGAATATCCTTTTGAGAAGATTAATACCATACGCAGATAAAATTATTCGGGATTATCAGGGTGGTATTAGGCGTAATAGATCGACTATTGATCAGATTTTTTATATTCGACAGATATTGGAAAAAAAAATGGTAGTATAAGGATACAGTACATCGGTTATTCATAGATTTCAAAAAGGCATATGATTCGGTTAAGAGAGAAGTTTTACATGACATTCTGATTGAATTTGGTATTCCCAAGAAACTAGTTCGATTAATTAAAATGTGTCTCAGTGAAACGTACAGCAGAGTCCGTATAGGCCAGTTTCTGCCTGATATTTTTCCAATTCACTGCGGGATAAACAAGGACATCCACTATCATATTTACTTTTTAACTTCGCTCTAGAATATGCCATTAGGATAACAGAGAGGATTTTGAATTGAACGAATTACGTCAGCTTCTTGTCTATGCGGATGACGTGAATATGTTAGGAGAAAATACACAAACAATTAGGGAAAACACGGAAATTTTACTTCAAGCAAGTAAAGCGATAAGCGTGGAAGTAAATACCGAAAAGACAACGTATATGATTATGTCTCGTGACCTCCTTCGAAGAGGTGAAAAAATTCAAATATCTTTTCATTCATTCATTCATTTATTTTATTCCATAGATCTTACATGAGCAATGAAGCTTTAAGATGTGGAACATGTCAACATTTTACAATATTACAATTACAATTTTTACAAATTTTTATAGTTTTACAATTTAGTAATTTTCTACAATTTTTACAATTTTGTACAATTTTTTTACATTTTTTTACATTTTGGCGAGATGTAGTGAGATGAGATGAGGTCCGAGGATTCGCCAAAATATTACCCGGCATTTGCCTTTTCGGTGGGGGAAACCTCGGAAAAATCCAACCAGGTAATCAAATCAAAGGGGGTAATCAAATCAAAGGGGTTGATGCCGAGGACTCGCCATAGACCATCCGGCTTCAGTCCCACGGCTGGGGAAAACCTCCGAAGAAACCAAAGTCCAAAGGGGGATCCAACACAAGCCCGAACGCAGCTCCGGATCAGCAGCCCAGCGAGTCTGTCGACTGACCAACATCGATGGCTCTACTAAAAGTATACAATACATAGCCAATCAGATGATTAAATTTACAAACGCAAACGATCATTCATAAGTTGAGCTATATTATAATACAAAACAATTTAATTAAATTTAAGGCATAAACAATTCAACCAGTTGTGATATACAGAAATTGATAATACATATCATGCAAACTACTTCAAATTACAAACACAAACAATTTATCAGTAGAGCTATATAGATTACTATTCAATTTAAGGCATATACAATTCATCGGCCAAATCTATACAAATAAATGCAATACAAAGTAGCATACTTTCATTAAGCTATACAAATTTGTGCAATTAATATCAAGTAGATTAATTCAATTTATAATCATAAACAATTCATCAGTTGAGCTATACATATTACCATTCAATTTACAGTAGGTCTATATACAATTCATCAGTAGAGCTACACTGACTAGTAATCATTTTAAGAACATATACAATTCATCAGCCAAACTATACAAACATATACAATCAAATTAGTTCAATTTACAAACTTATTTTCGTTAAGCTATACAATTCATATGAAGTAGATTAATTCAATTTATAAGCTTAAACAATTCATCAGTTGACGTATACAGTATACTATTCAATTTACAGTACATACAATTCATCAGTTATGCTAAACAAAAAATACAATACATAGTAAACAGATTAAGTCAATATAAAAACATATTTTAGTTGAGCTATATAAAATTGTACATGTCATTTAAGTAGAATAATTCAATTCACAAGCATAAACAATTCATCAATTGTGTAGAAGGTATGAGTATGTAGAAATTTGGTTAATTCTTTTCTGAACCTTTTCTCGTTGTTCTTCAAATCTTTAAGATAATTAGGCAGTGCATTGAAGACTGTTATACATGAATAGCGAACTCCTTTTTTAAAACAGCTTAGACTAACAGAGGGTAGATGAAGATCTGATTTATGTCTTGTATTAAAATGATGAATGTCTTGATTAGAACTGAATTTGTCTTGGTTCTTAATATACAGCATCATTAGGGAAAGAATGTATTCACAAGGTAAAGTCAAGATTTCTAAGTTTCGGAAAATATTTTTACATGAGGTCCTTTTATGCACACCGGCCATTATTCTTATAGCTTTCTTTTGTAAAACAAAAACGTGTTTAGCTTCAGACGAGTTACCCCAGAGTATTAATCCATATTTCATTACAGAGTGAAAATATGCAAAGTATGACATTTTAAGTAAGTTTATATCACCAATAGTAGATAAGGATCTTAATGCATAACAGGCAGAGCTCAATTTACGAGTAATACATTCTATATGCGTTTTCCAGTTCAAGTGATTATCCAATTCTAAACCAAGAAACTTTGTGCTTATAGATTCTTTGAGATGAGTTCCATTTAATCGAATACTGTAGGAAACCTGAGCACTATTGTGTGTACTAAATTTGACTGCACTGGTTTTATCAACATTAAGTGCTAGTTTATTTGCATGGAACCATTCATTCATTAGATTCAGCACTGTATTAGAAGTGTTTATAAAATGATCGTATTGTTTGCTTGAAATAATTACACTTGTATCATCTGCAAATAAAATTACATGGGATGAATTGTTTATGGTCAAGGCTAAATCATTAATATAAACTAGAAACAACAATGGAGCAAGAGTAACAAATATAAATGACACTCGGGAGAAAATTAAACCCAGAATAAATATGGGAAATGCCTGCTATTATTCGGTTGAGAAGCTTTTGTCATCTAGTCTGCTATCAAAAAATCTGAAAGTTAGAATTTATAAAACAGTTATATTACCGGTTGTTCTGTATGGTTGTGAAACTTGGAAACTTTGAGAGAGGAACAGAGATTAAGGGTGTTTGAGAATAAGGTTCTTAGTAAAATATTTGGGACTGAAAGAGATGAAGTTGCACGAGAATGGAGAAAGTTACACAACACAGAACTGCACGCATTGTATTCTTCACCTGACATAATTAGGAACATAAAGTCCAGACGTTTGAGATGGGCAGGGCATGTAGCACGTATGGGCGAATCCAGAAATGCATATAGAGTGTTAATTGCGAGACCGGAGGGAAAAAGACCTTTGGGGAGGCCGAGAAGTAGATGGGAAGATAATATTAAAATGGCTTTGAGGGATTTGGGATATGATGGTAGAGACTGGATTAACCTTGCTCAGGATAGGGACTGATGGTGGGCTTATGTGAGGGAGGCAATAAACCTCCGGGTTCCTTAAAAGCCAGTAAGTAAGTAAGAATTTAAGAAGGATGATTCTAAAGGGAAATTTTAAATTATCACCCTGGACGAAGTAAAGAACCTGGAAGTCCACTTCTCCAAACAAGCACTTTACGAGCCTAATCCATGACGGAAAAATAAGAGAAATGAAATTATTATGTCTTGGCAAGTGGACTACGCAAAGCGTTTATTCAGTTCCCACCGAGATGAATGTCTAACAAACTTATCTGAAAATGATCAAGATATTGCCCACTGCCACGAATGAAGGAACGCCGCAGGGAGATGACAAAGTACAGAGGATTAATAATTGTACTCGTAGGCCTATCTAAAATGACACAATAAAGCTTTCGAGACTGGCCAGAAGTTAGCGATAGCAGCGGCAATAAATTGTAGCGGGACGGAATGTAGAGCACTATTGCTTCCAACTGGTGATGATCTGTAAACATTAATATCAGCTGTTTACCTGGCGTTCATTTACAGTCGCGGGGGGGATTATGTACAAAGCTGCCCACCCCCCCCCTGCCTGACGGTTATACGTAATTTATTTACCTACGCCAGCTATACAAATATCTTCCGGAGTGTCATGGAACAAACCTCTAAGCGTAGGCATCATAAAGTATTTTGCTACCGCTTGCAAGCTTTGTAAGTAACAGAACTATATATTTTTTTTTTCTTCAAGGGAGGGGTGTACGAATTTCTTTTCTTGTCAGATGCAAACACGGACAAATTACAAAAAAAGAAATTCTCTCTACTAAAGTAAATCTCTCAATTCTTTAAAAATTCGGTGCAAATAACGTGTAGGCGATATCAAAATGTTCAATATTAAGTACTTTGTGCATTTTTTCTAATGAAATCCACAGGAAAACTCTGCAAGCTCTACGAAAATCATATCTACTTCATTTTTTGCGAATGTAAATTCAGCTGCCATGAGTTTTCGTAACTTATAAGGTTTTATACTAGACCTAATAATTAGGGTATTATTATATTTATTATTATTATTATTATTATTATTATTATTATTATTATTATTATTATTATTACTATTACGGTCTACTACTATTATTACTTACTTACTTACTGATTTTAGAGAACCCGGAGGTTCATTGCCGCCCTTACATAAGGCCGCCATCGGTCCCTATGTTGAGCAAGATTAATCCAGTCTCTATCATCATATCCCACTTCCCTCAAATCCATATTTATATTATCCTCCCATCTATGTCTCAATCTCCTCATAGGTTTTTCCCCCTCTGGCCTCCCAAATAACACTCTATAAGTATGCATTTCTGGATTCGTCCATACGTGCTACATGCTCATCCCATCTCAAACGTCTGGATTTAATGTTCCAATTATGTCAGGCGAGGAATGCAATGCGTGCAGTTCTGCGTTTTGTAACTTTCTCCAATCTCCTGTGACTTGATCCTTCTTTTAGCGCCTAATATTTTCTTAAGCACCTTATTCTCCAACATCCTTAACCTCTGTTCCTCTTTCAAAGTGAGAGTCCAAATTTCACAGCCATACAGTACAACCGGTAATATAAGTTAACTGTTTTATAAATTCTAATTTTCAGATTTTTTGAGAGAACACAAAGACAAAAGCTTCTCAACCGAATAATAGCAGGCATTTCCCATATTTATTCTGCGTTCAATTTCCTTTCGAGTGTCATTTATATTTTTCACTGTTGCTCCAAGATATTTGAATTTTTCCACCTTTTCGAAGGATAAATCTCCAATTTTTATATTCTCATTTCGTAGGCCTACAATATTCTGGTCACGAGACATAATCATATACTTTGTCTTTTCGAGATTTACCTCCAAACCTATCTCTTTACTTGCTTCAAGTAAAATTCCCGTGTTTTTCTTAATAGTTTGTGGATTTTCTCCTAACATATTCACATCAATTGCATAAACAAGTAGCTGATGTAACCCGTTCAATTCCAAACCCTCTCTCTTATCCTAGACTTTCCTAATGGCATATTCTAGAGCGAAGTTAAAAAGTAAAGGTGATAGCGCATCTCCTTGCTTTAGCCCGCAGTGAATTGGAAAAGCGTCAGACTGAAACTGGCCTATACGTACTCTGCTGTACGTTTCACTGAGATACATATTATTTAATCGAACTAGTTTCTTGGGATACCAAATTCAATAAGAATATCATATAAAACTGATATTTCAAACAATAACGTTTATTATAATGCAATTTTATTCGTTTTTTCTTCCTTTTTGAGATCAAAATTATGTTATATAAAACATTTCACAGACTCTTTTAGGAAAGCCATGGTTTGATTCCCAATATGCTCAGTCAATTTAATAGAGCAATGTATTATGATGACGAATGATTGAAAGAATTTTAGTGTTTCCTTTAAATGTGCTGAAATTTCAACGAACAAATGTAACATTATAAAATTCTTTGCAGAACGAAAAGTTATACTTTTTCGGATCAAATTTCTACACGTTTAAAGGACATAATTAAAATTATTTCTATAATGTATTATCATAATACACTGCTCTCTTAAATTGACTCAGCATGTTGGGAATTAAACCATGGTTTTCCTAAAACACGCTATGAAACACTTCATATAAAACAATTTGTCGGAAAGAAAGTAAAAACGATCAAAATTGTATTTTTATTTTTAAGTTAACCTCTGCTTTGTATTCTGGATCCTAGTGGTCAGCCGTAGATGTCGGCCAGATGTCCCAAATTGTGGAATTAGTAATAGTAAAACTCTTTTGTTTAAAGTATCTCAAAGAATAACCCCCTGAAATTAATTACATGACTTAATGTTCGCTCTGTAGCTCCTATATACTTAACAAATATTACTTTGTTGCTATGATAACATAGGCATACGGTACATAAAATAAATAAAGCACTACATAGCAAAACAGATAACTTGAAAAGATATAGGACGCTATTACCATGTCATCATAACTCGCACAACAATGTTCTCAAAATAAGTATCTTGTTTTCATAAAATATATGCCTATTACTTTCTAAATTTCATGCTTGACGTATCCGAGAAACATTTTTTATTTAGTTTTAAATAGATTTATAACTTACTTTATGAAAAATCCTACAAAAATTAATTTTTTACGAAATTATCAATTTAATGATTACAAATAAAATTTGCCTAATTTCTTGAAATCAATAAGGCTGATTATATATCCGAGATATTTAAAATATTTTACTTATTCGATTGGGATGCTACTTAAGGGGTTAGGTACTGCTTACAGCAGTAAAATTTTTGGAAATATTCAACGTTTTTTCCTCCATTATTATATCTTGTACAATAATGAAAATTGGTTTGTGTACTGCTATATGAAAAAAAAATATATTTTTATGATTTAAAAAAATTATATAGGCTTTTTTTTTTTTTTTTCAAAATTCAAAATGTGCAGTTCACTGTGCAGTGATGAAGCGTTTTCCTCATAACTCATAAACTTGTTAACTTTTTCATGTTCTCTCTCTTTTATTTTATTGCTGAAACTCATGTTTACAATATCATGCTCTTTCAACTAGGCCTACATTCCTTAACAAATAATATATATTTTTTTTATTTTGTGTTAGAAGAAAATACTGCTATATGACTATTTTGTAAAATGAATTTATTTTTTGCCAAACAAGCTGTCAAAGAAATTTCATCACAGAATGTTGGATAGTTTTTTAGTTATGTGGGAAACGCTTCATCACTACACAGTGAACTGAATTTTGAAAAAGAAAATGTAAATAAATTTTTTAAATCGTAAAAATATATATTTTTTTTTCATATAGCAGAAGGACAGTGTTTTACACATACTAATTTTCATTATTGTACAAGATACAGTAATGGAGGAAAGAAATGTTGGATATTTCCAAAATTTTACTGCTGTAAACTATACCTAACCCCTTAAATCAATATTGCATATAATGACATTCCTTGCTTTAAATTCCATCATCCTTATTTTAGTATTTATCACTTGATTATAAGAAAATATTCGGAAAGGCGATATCTGAATTTCTATAGACTCGATAGCCAATACGGTAGTCAAGGTTCAGGAACGCGTGGAAATTGACACAACATTCAGTTCCGAACATAATATCGGCTGAAACGAAATCCGGTAGAGGCCCAGAGCGGAGCGGCTGACCGGGAGACCGGTGTGGTGGCGCGCAAGACCCTCGGAGGGTCCGAACCGTGGCTATCGAATGAAAACGAGATTATCCGGTACGGTATCCCAACTGGACATGACATCACGTCGTGCCACTGCCTACAGTGAGCAATATAAATCACAAAATACGCTAAGAGTTTCAACAGAAGTAGCGATTCTATTGAAACTTTAGAACCAGAATGAAAACGAGAAGCAGAGGACGTGAATGTGAAAATTTTTGATTCACAATAAACCGAGAACGTAGACGACTATGCATATCGATATGCATGTCAATAACGATATGTAAAGTCGATATTACGCATTCTGATGTTGTGTATAATTGACCAATGACGTTCTCTCATGAGTACAAGGCAGCCAACATAAACACAGATTAACCAACTTCGCAATTTCAACTGAAACATTTCATTAGGCACGGTAGACCTACTATAAATATCCCCATGCATATTTATTATCACAACCTATTTTAAGTCTACCATAACGTAAAATAATTAGAGAAGAAACATTTGTAATACAACAAAAATGAACACAACAGTAGTTACTGAACTGAAGCATGAATATGTAGTGTGTAATACAACCAATACAGTAATAAAATATGATTCACTTACGATCGGTATTCAAAGACGCAGCTATTGAAAGCGACGTATTCTCCTTCATTTTCTCATCTTTATACGAGGCGCGCCGCTTATAGCAAAAGTGAGAATTTTCCTCAACACTCAAAATTAGAATCTCATCATGCTCCCTGATGCATAGCACAGAACAAAATAATGCATAGGTTATGTCACGGTCTTCTTGCTACAAAATATACGACGACAAAATAGCTTTTAGATGGCAATAGAATGAATCTAGTGGGCTGTGATCGGAAACGTGAACGCCAAAGTTGAAACTTGGCCAACTCTCCGTTCCCGATCCCGGGCTCCGGCAAGCTTTTCGTTAATTAATTGTGAATGCTCACATTTAAATGTACACATTTTAACAATTTTACCGTTTTCGTTTTCGTTCCGAGTCTCGTTTCCGGTTTATTGTGAACCAGCCTTAAGCTGTGGAAAATAATGCAAGATAAAGGATACCACATGTATTTGTTCAAAGTGGTTCAGAGTTTGTATAAAAGCACAAAAATTGTAACTGACAATGGCGTGAGGCTAAGAAAGAAGACAGAAGAAACAAACCAAAGAATTAAACAGGATGTACCTCGTTGCCAGCCTTATTTGGAATACTGGCCTGCACTGACGAAGTAACTAAACAGTGGTAAAACGATTTTAAATGATTAAATTTATGGAGTAAATATCGAAAGAAAACTATCTTATTTGCAAACGACCCGGTATTTTTTTAAGAAACAGAACACGGGAGTTCAATGAACAGCCAGCAACATCAAAGAAGTAACTGAGGCATTTAATTTGAAGATTTCAACTATTGAAACAAAATCCATCGCATTTAAAGTAAAAAATTACAAACTATATAAGATAGTTACAGGCCTAAACAATTAAATACTTTAACAAGTACCTAATTTTAATTATATAGGCCTAGGTTTTAATATATCATACTGTGATGAAGAAGATTTAAACATAAAACTGAACAAATTGAGAGAATTGAATCGGATAGTAAGAAGAACTTAAAAAAACAAAACAAAACGCTAATACCAACGCAAAATGAAAATTTACGAAGTCATGTTAGTTCTAATGGCAAAGTATGGAAGCGAGAACTGAGCTTTGATTATAACTGATAAAATGAAATAGAATCCGCTGAAATGGGGTTCTAGAGATCGGTAACTGGAGGATCAAAAGAGAAGCATAGACATCTGCAAGCAACTAAATTTAATATAGGCCTAAACTTATGCAGTTTGAACACAAAAATTGTAGTACAAAAAATCAACTGCTAATACAAAGAATGCCCCTACCTAAAATATTATTAAACTACAGATCCATAAGGTACAGAACTACTAGCAGACCGAAAACAAGATGGCAAGACACTTGTCGGATATTATCAGCATTTTTTTTCCTAACTGGTTTGATATATGCTGCTGTTCTTCTCGGATATTATCAGCATTTTTTTTCCTAACTGGTTTGATATATACTGTTGTTCTTCTCGGATATTATTAGCATTCTTTTTCCTAACTGGTCTGGTATATGCTGATGTTCTTCTCGGATATTATTAGCATTCTTTTTCCTAACTGGTCTGGTATATGCTGATGTTCTTCTCGGATATAATTTGCATTCTTTTTCCTAACTGGTCTGGTATATGCTGATGTTCTTCTCGGATATAATTTGCATTCTTTTTCCTAACTGGTCTGGTATATGCTGATGTTCTTCTCGGATATTATCAGCATTTTTTTCCTAACTGGTTTGATATATACTGCTGTTCTTCTCGGATATAATTTGCATTCTTTTTCCTAACTGGTCTGGTATATGCTGATGTTCTTCTCGGATATTATTAGCATTCTTTTTCCTAACTGGTCTGGTATATGCTGATGTTCTTCTCGGATATAATTTGCATTCTTTTTCCTAACTGGTCTGGTATATGCTGATGTTCTTCTCGGATATTATTAGCATTCTTTTTCCTAACTGGTCTGGTATATGCTGCTGGTCTCCTTTGATATTAAGTTGTCTGCATTCTTTTACCTAACCAGTCCGGTACAGCCTGCTGTTCTCAGAAATTAAATTTTATTAGGCCTACCCTACTCTCTAAACTTTTTCCTGCCGTTAGTGCGAATGGCCCATGCTTCGCTGATGAAGATAATAGCAATAATAGATCTAATAACAATAATAATAATATTAAATGTCCTCATATTATTAATATAGGCTAGCGATACCATTTTACAGAGTTTCGCGTAGGCCTATCTAAAACATATTTATCATGTGCCGAGCTCTGAATCTCTTAGATTTGTATAATATAATTAGACCTAAGCTTATGTGTTTGAATGTAACTAACATTTCATAAAAGAGTTTAAAGATCCTGATAATGTTAAATACTATTGGACAGTAAAATTATAAAATAAAAAGCTGAAAATAAATACTGCACAAATGTTCAAAACGAAACTCTCCCGTATATTAATCTCCATCAGTGCAGAGGTGTATTGTCAAACATTAAAAAGATAAGAAGGGATATTCAGCGTTCAGGTTTTGCCCAAATCGCAGACAGCAGAATAAAATTCTATGACGAAGGTATTCCAAACTTGTGAGACGCTATGACACATGTCTCAATTTGGCTAGACTGTGTTAAAAATATCTGAATGTTGTAGATTCAAGTTGTGTGTAATAAATGTTTGCAATTGCATGGATGTTTTAATGACCTAACGGAAGTTATTTTCTGACAGTAGGCCTATTCGTATCTTGAAAAGACGCTATATTTTAAGTAGCATAACACCCCTGCCATTCATAAACGTCGAATGACATGTAACAAGTCAAAATTAATTTAAAACGAAGGCATCTCAGAACTTGACAGCACGCCCATAGGAAAGATCAAATGAAAAGAACGTGTAAGCAGCTTCTACGAACTCTCGTCTAATATTTTCCATCGCCGGTATTTGTCGGAGTTCTACACCGTTTTCATCATTTTAACGAGATGCGGTCTGCAACCCTGGCGTAGCCTGGAATATCCTAGGACACGATCTAATTTAGGATTCGGTTTCCATCGAAACAGGCTTCCCATTATTACGAAATTTGAGAGAGCGACAGAGACAAAAAATCTGTTAATTTTCCAACATCACTTCCACGTTAATTTCGCGATGTAAAAGCCGAACTTTCACCCTTATTTAGCAGCCATATTGGATAAGTTTTTGAGGCTTGCGGAAAAGGAACCCAGGGGCAGGTGGATGAGGACGGAGAGGAAGAGAGGAGGGTGTCCTAGAGTACATAGACGAGACACGGGTGGAGGAGAGAGGAGATAAGACGAAACCTCGGCTTCCTATTGGTTAAATGGGGGTACGTGGGGGCGTGACTTACATTCTTTTCTCTTTTGTCTAGAAAAATTCTTGAGAGAACGATGTTGTCGGAAGGCGTCCATGTGTCTACCATTTTCCCTTAGTTCCCTTTTCAACCCCCTTCGCCCGCCCGAACGCACCATCCAGCTTCTTGTCCCACGCCCCTAACTTCCACCCCCATACAGTGAGGCCGACCCAGCTTCGTCTCTATGACGACTACTTACAAGCAGATATGACTAAGTCCAGCACTACATCTAGTGCAGATATTCAAAGTACATTAAAAATATATAAATCATAAACTAATAAGAATTAACATAAAATGACAGGAAATACACGTTCTGGTATGTGTGATGTTGGTGAATAACTACGATAATATATTTGTTTTCAGTTTTTTGGCTGGAACTACAAGAATTATCTTGCTATTCCCGGAGGATATAAGTCACTCTAGCTCGGACATCGTGGGAAATGAAGTTAGAATGCAAAAGTGGGTGCTGTCACTTGCAGAAAGGACCTAACAAGTTTCTTCTGAATAAAAAGAAATCTCATAAATTCAGCCTACAAACTAAGTAACAGCAAGAAAAAGGAGGCAAATATTAACTAGCACAAAAAGGACAGTTGTACGCATCTGGAAACAATAATAACACTAGCAATTAAGGCACTGTGGATATGCAACCAACTTCACTCTTGAATTCTACCGACATGAAACAAGAGGAGGAGGTGGAGAGGAAAGAGGAGCATGGGCAGCAGCACGGGGATAATTTGGCTTATTTGTAAAACGTAGCAGTAGCGAATTTTAGGAGAGAAAAATTACTTAGTGACGCAAACGTGATAGCATGCTTGATACGCACAACTTTCCGTTTATTTTCCAGCAAAAATCAACAGAAAATGTGTACCTAAAATCACTAACGAACGAGTGACCAAAAATAATTACTCTGGTACATACAGCGTCGCATGAATGTGGACACTGTGTGTAGCCTACATGTATCATGTGCTTCGACAATAAAGCTATTTGTATGCAACGCTGCAGATGTTTTTGTACTTTAATTTTACCCACAAGATTATAACGAATCCTCTCTACCTACCACTCCAGATTCCTTAACAAGGGAAGAAATTTGTAGTAGTCTTTGGTATAAAACAGCAAACACACAAAGAATATTCACACTGTACTTATAAACAATATTTAGCTTACTTCTAGGCATTACAATTCCCTTCTATAAATTTGACACTGTAAAATTTTACACTTAAGAAAAGATTATTTAACATTAGGGCAAAAGGGATATTAAGAACAAAGGTTAACTTATTTATTACTGAAATAAGAAACTAAAACGTTTAAAACTTTCAGAACGAGTTTTCATAGTCTAATTATTTATTTTTTAACCAAAAACACCTAAAAACTAAAAAAATTGAAGGTGCATTGAAGTAAATGTCATACATAGGCACATAATATCATGCTGCAGATCTCTTTTTGCAATTTAATCTTAAACAAACGTAATAAATATAGAAATACGCCTATTATTTTCTATTATTAATCTGCGAAAATTTTCCACAGTATTTCAGAGGACAGCACGCTCTCTTGATAAAGGATAAACGAGAGCATTTTAGTACCAAACAGGAAAAACTGAAGGAAGTATAGAATAGATCTACATTCTACGACTGCAATAAACACAAACTTTTAGTCTACACGTATTTCCTTTCTTTCGAAGCATTTATTCAGTTATATTCTATGCGTCTATGATCTAAACTGATGCTCTATTAAATATATTTCAATGTTAAGAAGTCACTAAATTAGTAGGCCTAAGTAATTTATTTCTATAGTAGGCCTATGATCAGTCAGAGCTTCATAAAGGTGATTTCATAATTTCCTTTTAGGCTTACCTCTCTTGAAGCAAAAAGTATTTGAAAATTATTTTAAGTTGAAGTGCTTTAAAAGTAATGACCTTTACCATTGATGCCATATTGCAAATAGGTATTGTTATTTTTGTTTTTAATATTATACTTAATTAATAAAACATTTTATATCTAGTACTTTAACTCAGTAAATTCCCTATAAAATAAAAAGAAAAATCTATGGAAAAGAAGCATTTAGATACCAGGAGGAAACGACGAAAGCGTAGACTTTATTATTTAGACTATATTTAGGCCTAAGTATCATTCTCTGTTAAGTAGCAGAAATAACTTGTACAGGCTAGACAGAATTTTAATTTTACAGAAAGAATAGGGCTTAACTCAACAACAAGATAATTAGTAACAACATAATTACACAAAGAATGACCCTAATAGAATAATATCCACCTTATTGAACCTCAAATTCAAATAAGAAAGGAACTTGGACTCCATACAGGCCTATACAGATGACACAAGAAAATATATATTGTCCTAGGCTATTCTTGAGGGGAAAATGAAGAAAAATAGGCCCAAGTACTTACAACCTATATATCTGGAAGTTAACTTACATTTATTCGTGTAGAATAAGGTAACTGGAAATGTTGTTGAAGTGTTTTTCCTTCAATTTTACAAGCAATAAAATAAAAATACTTTTGCAGCACAATTTATCTGAGCCATTTTTCTGCATCCTATAGAAGGTTGCATAGGCCTATCTTAACAAGAGAATAAAAATAACAGCATCGTACTAAACAAAGAATGACAAAGAAATGTAGGACACAGGCCTATTGTACCACTTGAAGAATACAGGCCTAATCCCCAACATTCAAAATTTATAGACAATTAAACTATGTCTATAATTTATTATTTTCCGAATAAAATCATTGCAACACTTCTTGTAAGTTAAATTGGCCTATATAAGTAGGGCCTATGTACTGTTCTAAAATTAAGGCTCTTTATCATAGATTATATATTTCAAATATAAATTTTTCCACCAATTTTATACAAAAATAAACTAATTATTTTTGGTACTTTCACTCAACTAAGTTCCTATAAAATTAAAAAAAAAACAGATAGCAATCAGGACAATGAAGAAAATGAAACGTAGGCCTATTTAAAAGACAGCCTACACTCTTTAAATCTTGATGTTCATTCAAAACAGAACACTCTGACATGCAAAGTTGCAGATATTATTTTAATCTTTAATCTTACATACAAAGCAATAAAAATCTTTATTTCAGATATTGCGCCCAAGAAATTCCCTACAAAATGTAAAGAACAGCATCTGGAAAATTTCTTACAAAATGTGAAGAATAGTACCTGAGAAATTCCCTACAAAATGTGAAGAATAGCATCTGAGAAATTCTCTACAAAATGTGAAGAATATCATCTGAGAAATTCTCTACAAAATGTAAAGAACAGCATCTGAGAAATTCTCTACAAAATGTGAAGAATATCATCTGAGAAATTCTCTACAAAATGTGAAGAATAGCACCTGAGAAATTCTCTACAAAATGTGAAGAATATCATCTGATAAATTCTCTACAAAATGTGAAGAATAGCACCTGAGAAATTCTCTACAAAATGTGAAGAATAGCACTTGAGAAATTCTCTACAAAATGTGAAGAATAGCATCTGAGAAATTCTCTACAAAATGTGAAGAACAGCACCTGAGAAATTCTCTACGAAATGTGAATAGCACCTGAGAAATTCTCTACAAAATGTGAATAGCACCTGAGAAATTCTCTACAAAATGTGAAGAATACCATCTGAGAAATTCTCTACAAAATGTAAAGAACAGCACCTGAGAAATTCTCTACAAAATGTGAAGAATAGCATCTGAGAAATTCTCTACAAAATGTGAAGAACAGCACCTGAGAAATTCTCTACAAAATGTGAAGAATATCATCTGAGAAATTCTCTACAAAATGTGAAGAACAGCACCTGAGAAATTCTCTACAAAATGTGAAGAATAGCATCTGAGAAATTCTCTACAAAATGTAAAGAACAAGACCTGACATATTCCTACAAAATGTAGTCTAAAGAACACCATATGAGAAATTCTCTACAAAATGTAATGAACAGAACCTGAGAAATTCTCTATAAAATGTAAAGAACAGCATCTGAGTAATTCTGTACAAAATGTAAAGAATATAATTTGAGAAATTCTCTATAAAATGTAAGAAAGAGCATCTGAGAAATTCCCTACAAAATGTAAGCTAAAGAACAGCCCCTGAAAAATTCTCTACAAAATGTAAAGAACAGCATCTGAGCAATTTCCTATAAAATGTGAAGCACGGTACCTGAGAAATTCTCTACAAAATGTAAAGAACAGCATCTGAGGAATTCTCTACAAAATGTAAAGAACAGCACCTGAGAAATTCTCTACAAAATGTAATGAATAGCATCTGAGAAATTCTCTACAAAATGTGAAGAACAGCACCTGAGAAATTCTCTACAAAATGTGAAGAATAGCATCTGAGAAATTCTCTACAAAATGTGAAGAATAGCATCTGAGAAATTCTCTACAAAATGTGAAGAACAGCACCTGAGAAATTCTCTACAAAATATGAAGAATAGCATCTGAGAAATTCTCTACAAAATGTGAAGAATATCATCTGGTAAATTCTCTACAAAATGTGAAGAATATCATCTGAGAAATTCTCTACAAAATGTGAAGAATATCATCTGAGAAATTCTCTACAAAATGTGAAGAATAGCACCTGAGAAATTCTCTACAAAATGTGAAGAATATCATCTGATAAATTCTCTACAAAATGTGAAGAATAGCACCTGAGAAATTCTCTACAAAATGTGAAGAATAGCACTTGAGAAATTCTCTACAAAATGTGAAGAATAGCATCTGAGAAATTCTCTACAAAATGTGAAGAACAGCACCTGAGAAATTCTCTACGAAATGTGAATAGCACCTGAGAAATTCTCTACAAAATGTGAAGAATAGCATCTGAGAAATTCTCTACAAAATGTGAAGAACAGCACCTGAGAAATTCTCTACAAAATGCGAAGAATAGCATCTGAGAAATTCTCTAGAAAATGTAAAGAACAGCACCTGACATATCCCTACAAAATGTAGTCTAAAGACCACCATCTGAGAAATTCTCTACAAAATGTAAAGAACAGGACCTGACATATTCCTACAAAATGTAGTCTAAAGAACACCATCTGAGAAATTCTCTACAAAATGTAATGAACAGAACCTGAGAAATTCTCTATAAAATGTAAAGAACAGCATCTAAGTAATTCTCTACAAAAATATAAAGAACAGTTCCTGAGAAATTCCAAACAAATGTAAAGAACAGCATCAGAGAAATTCCCTACAAAATGTAAGCTAAAGAACAGCACCTAAGAAATTCTCTACAAAATGTAAAGGACAGCATCTGAGAAATTCCCTACAAAATGTAAGCTAAAGAACAACACCTAAGAAATTCTCTACAAAATGTAAAGGACAGCATCTGAGAAATTCCCTACAAAATGTAAGCTAAAGAACAGCACCTAAGAAATTCTCTACAAAATGTAAAGGACAGCATCTGAGAAATTCCCTACAAAATGTAAGCTAAAGAACAGCACCTAAGAAATTCTCTACAAAATGTAAAGGACAGCATCTGAGAAATTCCCTACAAAATGTAAGCTAAAGAACAGCACCTAAGAAATTCTCTACAAAATGTAAAGGACAGCATCTGAGAAATTCCCTACAAAATGTAAGCTAAAGAACAGCACCTAAGAAATTCTCTACAAAATGTAAAGGACAGCATCTGAGAAATTCCCTACAAAATATAAGCTAAAGAACAGCACCTAAGAAATTCTCTACAAAATGTAAAGGACAGCATCTGAGAAATTCCCTACAAAATATAAGCTAAAGAACAGCACCTAAGAAATTCTCTACAAAATGTAAAGGACAGCATCTGAGAAATTCCCTACAAAATGTAAGCTAAAGAACAGCACCTAAGAAATTCTCTACAAAATGTAAAGGACAGCATCTGAGAAATTCCCTACAAAATGTAAGCTAAAGAACAGCACCTAAGAAATTCTCTACAAAATGTAAAGGACAGCATCTGAGAAATTCCCTACAAAATGTAAGCTAAAGAACAGCACCTAAGAAATTCTCTACAAAATGTAAAGGACAGCATCTGAGAAATTCCCTACAAAATGTAAGCTAAAGAACAGCACCTAAGAAATTCTCTACAAAATGTAAAGGACAGCATCTGAGAAATTCCCTACAAAATGTAAGCTAAAGAACATCACCTAAGAAATTTACTAGAAAATGTAAAGAACAACAACTGACAAATTCCCGAGAAAATGTAAAGAACAGCACCTGAGAATATAAAATGTAAGCTAAAGAAAAGCACCTGAGAAATTTATTATAAAATGTCAGCTAAAGAACAGAACCTAAGAAATTCTCTACAAAAAGTAAAGAATATTATCTGAAAAATTCCCCCACAAAACATAGTCTAAAGAACAGCATCTGAGAAAATACCTACAAAATGGGAATAACTGCTCCTGAGAAATTTCCTATAAAATTCGAAGAACGGGCAACTGAGAAATTCCCTATATTTACAATATTTAAAGAATATATCCGAGGAATTCCCTACAAAATGTAAAGAACAGCACCGAAAAATTCTCTACAACACAAAGAATGCCATCTGAGAAATTCTCTACAAATTTAATGAACGGCAACAGAAATTCCCTACAAAATGTAAAGAACAGCACCGAAAAATTCTCTACAACACAAAGACTAGCATCTGAGAAATTCTCTACAAATTTAAAGAACGGCAACAGAAATTCCCTACAAAATGTAAAGAACAGCACCTGAAAAATTCTCTAGAACACATAAAGATCAGCATCTGAGAAATTCTCTACAAATTAGCCTATAGGCCTAAAGAATAGCGACCGTTTTGCCTAACCATATAAAATAATAGGGCCTATCACTCCGATACCAAACAGATAGGCCTAATATGAAGAGAATAATGGTAATATTAGATTATCTAAATAATAATAATAATAATATCATTGAGTCTATAACCTACCTTTCTTTTACCTCTAGCCAACTTTTATTGCCGATTTAATTTTTAGATTTTCCATTTGAATGTTATAGATATCTACTGGTAGTAATGAGCATTTTCCAATGTTGAAGCGTGATTTTCTTTTCTTTTCGATTGCAGCGAAATTTTACTACTTAATTAATTTATTATTCCCAGAACATGAATTTTACCAGCAATCGAAAAGTATTGGGAATAAATTTGAATAAGGAACAAAAAAAAGTTTCCTTCCCAGGCAGGATTCGAACCACGAAAGTCTTAATAACCAGTCTATCGTGCTCTGGAGTGAAGAAGGCTCTGAAATCAGCTACAAGGGTCGGTCCGGTTTTTTTGCCACTACTGTAGGCCTACATGATTCATTATAAATGATGAATAAAGTGAAACCTACTTCCTAATTACACCTTGTTTCCAATGAAGCCAATTGGCTTGTCGTGAGTACAACTCATCTTGCTCAAGGTTTTCCGTGGTTTCCCTTGAGTAATAAGACAAATGTCGGGATGAGACCTAAACGAAATGGGCCACGGACCTACTTCCTCCTCTCCGCTCTTCTTTTCTACCATTCCCACTTGCTTGGCAATTATGCCAGGCTCTTTCTACTCTCCATTAATAAATTACTGTCTATATTTTAGTAAAATCTAAAATTTGTATACAGAGGAAATAAAGTTACTGTAAATTCACAGGGCTAACGGCTTCGAAGCTTGGTACCTCGTTTAAATAGAGTGCACTGGTATAATAAAATTAACATGGAGGCATGAGATAATTACTCTGCTTGCCATTAATATTTCACTTTGATTCAATGTCCCCGATTGAAAAAAACTGATAGAAGCAGATACAAATATGGAAAGGCAGATACAGACATGGACAGATAGCTTATGGATAGGCAGATGTATAGGCAGAAATGGATTGGCAGATACAGAAATGGAAAGACATACAGAAACAGATATAGACGTACACAAAGAGGTAAGTACAGATATGCAATAGCAGAAACATACAGAGATAGAATCATATTCAATACAATAAGTTATAGCCTACTTACTTACTTACTTACTTACTTACTTACTTACTTACTTACTGGCTTTTAAGCAACCGGAGGTTCATTGCCGCCCTTACAAAAGCCCACCATTGGTCCCTATCCTGAGCAAGTTTAATCCATTCTCTATCACCATATCCCACCTTCCTCAAATCCATTTTAATATTATCTTCCCATCTACGTCTCGGCCTCCCTAAAGGTCTTTTTCCCTCCGGCCTTCCAACTAACACTCTATAGCTATGCATTACTGGATTCGCCCATACGTGCTACATGTCCTGCCTATCTCAAACGTCTGGATTTAATGTTCCTAATTATGTCAGGTGAAGAATACAATGCGTGCAGTTCTGTGTTGTGTAACTTTCTCCATTCTCTTGTAACTTCATCCCTCTTAGCCCCAAATATTGTCCTTAGACCCTTATTCTCAAACACCCTTAACCTATATTCCTCTCTCAAAGTGAGAGTCCAAGTTTCACAACCATAAAGCACAACCGGTAATATAACTGTTTTATAAATTCTAACTTTCAGATTTTTTGACAACAGACTGGATGATAGAAGCTTCTCAACCGAATAATAACAGGCATTTTCCATATGTATTCTGTGTTTAATTTCCTCCCGAGTAGGCCTATCATTTATATTTGTTACTGTTGCTCCAAGATATTTGAACTTCTCTACCTCTTCAAAAGATAAATTTCCAATTTTTATATTTCCACTTCGTACAATATTCTGGTCACGAGACATAATCATATACTTAGTCTTTTCGAGATTTACTTCCAAACCTATCTCTTTACTTGCTTCAAGTAAAATTTTCCCTAATCGTTTGTGGATTTTCTCCCAACATATTCACGTCATCCGCATAGACAAGCAGCTGATGTAACCCGTTCAATTCCAAACCCTCTCTGTTATCCTGGACTTTCCTAATGGCATACTCTAGAGCATATAATAAGTTATAGAGGGAAAAAGAAGATTAGGCAAACAGAAGCGGAAACAAGCACCCAGAGATAGGCATACATAGGCAGGTATGTAGTGTAAGACAGAAAGACAATCAGGCAAATAAAAATAAACAGAAATAGCATAAGAAAAGCAAACACAAATACGCAGTCAAACAGAAACAAGCAACAGTCAGTCAGAAATGGGGTCTATGGATAGGTAGACATGATTAACAGGTTCAGAATTACGTAAAGTCGTACAGCTGAAATCAAACGATACACGATGTCGGAGCAAACTTGCATTAAAGTATTCGCAACAGCTCGTGACTATACATTCGCTGCTAAATAATGGGGCAAACACGTGTTGACATTCTCCGTAGGTGTCGCTCCACGCCCCCCGCCGCTCCTATTGTGGCGCTGTCACACCACACCATTACTCTGCAAGGAAAAGCCAACACGTAAGTGTCATCTGCGTAATGGTAACAACTAAGAAGAATACACGGCAGGATATGAGGTGGAGACCCTAGACGAGTGCACACAAGGCAGCAGCAGCAGCTTCGAGAATAATATTAAACCTCCTGAGACCCAAGGAGGCAGCAGGTTCCTGACTGACAGACAGACAGACAGACAGCCTTCCATCTCACGGCAATAATTAACCTTATTACCAAGGGAACTTACCCAAGAGGCAACAAGACTTCAGCATAGCTGAACCGGTGTAAAGAACACGTCACGTTCATCTCAGCTACCACATTTTACGCATCTGAAACCTGTTAAAATTAAACAAACAGCAATGGATAAATGTTGTAATTTCATAGCTGCTGATATTGTAAAAAAAATTACGTTTTTCTAGTGATTTCTTGTATCGCTAGGAGTAAACAGAGTGTCGTAACCAACTAGGAGATATACCGCTCTTGATCTAAGCCTTATACAGCGTCAGCTTATGTCAAGAGAACACAGCAACGTGATCAGGTAGTGTTCTCAAATATATGGAGAAGTCTGTGTGTGTGTGTGTTTCTGTTTATATGTGCGTCTCGTCTTGGAAACCTGAATACATGTTTTATATCTAAAGATCCCGAAGGCAGGTTGCTACCAAGTTTGAATTACAGCCCTCAAGATGGCAGCACATAGCAAACTATAAATTATCTTAGTGTAGGTTAAAACTAGAGACGCGAAGTACTGTAGTTCAAAACTAAAGTAGAAGAAACGTCATAATATTATGTTTTACTGTAAAGTACCTATACGAATCAGTACGAATGTTATACACCTACATAAGAAGTTTTAAATAATTTTTGCAATTAAAATGTAATATCATCAGATAATTAGAACATTTATCCTATTATTATAAGCAGTACTAATTCTTGTTATCATTCAGTCTGCTGTCAAAAAAATATGAAAGTTAGAATTTATAAAACAGTTATATTACCGGTTGTTCGTTATGGTTGTGAAACTTGGACTCTCACTTTGAGAGAGGAACATAGGTTAAGGGTGATTGAGAATAAGGTGCTTAGAAAAATATTTGGGGCGAAGGATGAAGTTACAGGAGAATGGAGAAAATTACACAACACAGAACTGCACGCATTGTATTCCTCACCTGACATAATTAGGAACATTAAATCCAGACGTTTGAGATGGGCACGGCATGTAGCACGTATGGGCGAATCCAGAAATGCATATAGGGAAAAAGACCTTTGGGGAGACAGAGACGTAGATGGGAAGATAATATTAAAATGGATTTGAGGACGGTGGGAAATGATAATAGAGACTGGATTAATCTTGCTCAGGATAGGGACCAATGGCGGGCTTATATGAGGACGGCAATGAACCTCCGGGTCCCTTAAAAGCTAGTAAGTAGTAAGTAAGTAATTCTTGTTGATAATCTACAAGAAATTCGCGAAATAAGTGTAACATGACATACAGAGTTAGAGCTTTTTTGTAAAATTAAAACATAAGCGATTTCTCCTATTGCAACTCAAAAGACCAATGTAATTTATTTTATAAATTGGTTTATTTATTTATTTATTTATTTAATTATTTATTTATTTATTTGACCTAGTAGAGATAAGGCCATCAGGCCTTCTCTTTCCCTCTACCATGGGATTACAACTACAATATTAAGAATACAATTACAATTATAATTACAATTAATATTAAATTTACAAATACAATAAAAATCAAAGTACTAAAAGATTAACTGATTAACAAAAGCTAGACAGCTTTTTGTAAAAGTTAAGAAGAGAGAAACATTTTTTTTATTAATTAAGTAAAAATTAAACCTACTCTACGCAGTAAGAAACTGCTTAATAAGTTTGCTTTTGAACGCTACTAAATTCCGACAGTCTCTGATGTCACTGGGTAGGGTATTCCACAAGCGCGAGAGAGAGATTGTGTATGATGATGAATACGATGATGTCTTATGGTTGGTATGGCTAGTATGCGGTTATTTTGCGTGCGTGTGACGAGATTATGATATGATGACAGAGGCAAATCGCAATATCCGATGACAGATAAGTAAAACGGGAGGAAAGGTAGGTGTGAAGGACTTGGAAAAGGAGAACAAGAGAATGAAAATTTCTACGTTCGTTAAGCGTACCCAGTTTAGAATTTGGAAGGATGGGGTAATGTGGTCAGCGCGACGGACATCTCAGACGAAGCGAACACAAGAATAATGAACACGTTGTAATTTTTGCGACATTGACATTGAGGTCAGTCAGTAGAAAATCACAATAATCGAAGTGGGGCATTACTAGTGTTTCCACTAGTATTTTCTTGAGTGGTAGCTGGAGGAATTTTCGAATGCTGTTTAAGGAATGTAGTAGGCCTATCAGCGAATAGGGATTATAAAGAATGGACACTGAGAGAATTTTCCTGTGTTTTGTTTCTCTGTGCGCCAGCGGCTGGTTCCACTTTCAAGCGCTAGCGGTAGTGTAATCGAGCATACGCTAAGATAATAATGGAGAATAGAATTAAGGCACAGGATCCAAACATCGCCTACCTTATTGCATAATCCAGTAACGCTTTGCTTCAAATAAATTCAAGTTAACAGCTTTTCCTTATTCCTCACTAACAAACTAGTTGTAATAATAATATTTTATATTTCAGATATCATAAATTATATTATAAAATAATATAATACATTATAAAATTAAGTATCGAATTCGTTTAATATTTGTATATAATATAATATAGGTATATGGTTTTACTTCTCATAAGAGTTTTGTTTTTCCATTTTCAGTGCTATCAAATCATTACATATTTTAATTGTTGTTGGAGTCAACGTCTCAAATCTCGTTATAAAGGAACTCTAGAGTCTAGACATTACAGTTAATGAAGGATTTATTATTTTATGGATCCAATTTATTTTATTTGAGTACATAATGTACCTAGATGTATTAATTGTATGTGTTATATTTCCGCTGTGTCGACTGCTAGCTGATGTGATGTCAGCGCCAACTCTAGGGAGAAAGCAGAATCTGACGCTCTAGCCGGCTTGAAGGTCATTGAAATCGGTCCGGCTACATCAAAGGTACCGACGCGAAGTGTCCATTCTTTATAATCCCTATTCGCTGGTAGTATGGAAAGTACTTTTTTGGTAATATAGGTTACTTGGTTATTCCAGTGTAAATGCGTATCAAAGTAAATTGCAAGGTTTTTAACACAGGAAGCAAAAGGGATTATTGTGTCGTTTAACTTGACTGGAAGAGCAGGAGTAATACTGCATAATAGACGTTGATGTCCCACTAGGATTGCTTGTGATTTTCTTGCATTGAGAGTCAAACCAAACTTTCTGGCCCATGCAGATATAGATTCAAGGTCCTCATTAAGATTGTGTATTGCGTCATTGAGTGAGTCGTTATGTATAGGATTTCGTATTATGTTCTACAGTGTGTATTGCACATCTGAATTTAACCTAATATTGTGACATACATGGGTCATGGAGTCATTTCATAGCTTTCTTCTTGGAAAGACTCTAAAAATAGTAATCCAATGTTGCGAGAAATCAAGGCAAACTATACACAGAAGTTTATAAGTAGAGCCCAGATTTCCATACACTATCAAATCTTAAAATATGCATGCATTCCTGCACCATCATATGACAAAACATGCATAATGGAACGAAAAAATGGTAAAAACATGCACTATCAATATTGAGTTCTACATTATGTTACATTTTTAATTTTGAAACAACGTACTACAGCTAATGTACAGTACATAGGCCAAATAGAAATGATCGGGACGAAATTCAAATACAAACTCCTGAGCCATTTATACCAAAATCCACACTTTCTGAAGTCGAAATTGCGATAGAAAATCTGAAAAAGTACAAGTCTCCAGGTATCAATCAAATTCCAGCAGAATTAATACAAGAGGGTGGAAGTGCATTACCTAGCGAAATTTATAAGCTTGTATTTGCTATGTGGAAAAAGGAACTTGTACCAAATCAATGGAAGGAGTCAATTCGTACCGCTAGGCCTACCTATTTTTAAGAAAGGGGACAAGACTAACTGTAGTAACTTTCAAGGAATAGATATTCCTTGAAAGTTACTACAGTTAGTCTTTTGTTGACGTCGTACAAAATTCTGTCCAATATTCTTTTGAGAAGATTAACTCCATATGTAGATGAGATTATTGATTATCAGTGCGGTTTTAGGCGTAATAGATCGACTATTGATCAGACTTTTTTATTCGACAGATATTGGAGAAAAAATGGGAATATAGGCCTAGGCTAAGTGTACAGTACATCAGTCATTCATAGATTTCAAAAAGGCATATGACTCGGTTAAGAAAGAAGTTTTATACAACATTCTTATTGAATTTGGCATTCCCAAGAAACTTCAATTAATTAACGTGTGTCTCAGTAAAACATACAGCAGAGTCAGTATAGGCTAGTTTCTATTTGATGCGTGCTAAAGCAAAGAAATATACTATCACCTTTACTTTTCAACTTCGCTCTAGAATATGCCATTAGCAGAGAGGGTTTGGAATTGAACGGGTTACATCACCTGCTTGTCTATGCGGATGACGTGAATATGTTAGGAGAAAATCCACAAACGATTAGGGAAAACACGGAAAATTTAATTGAAACAAATAAAGAGATAGGTTTGGAAGTAAATCCAGAAAAGACAAAGTATGTGATTATGTCTCGTGACCAGAATATTGTACGAAATGAAAATATAAAAATTGGAAATTTGTCCTTTGAAGAGGTGGAAAAATTCAAATATCTTTGAACAAAAGTAACAAATATAAATGACACTCGAAAGAAAATTAAACGCAGAATAAATATGGGAAATGCCTGTTATTATTCAGCTGAGAAGCTTTTAGTCATCTAGTCTGCTGTCAAAAACTCTAGAATTTATAAAACAGTTAGGCCTATATTATCGCTTGTTCCGTATGGTTGTGAAACTTGGACTCTCACTTTGAGAGAGGAACAGACATTGAGGTTGTTTGAGAATAAGATTCTTAGAAAAATATTTGGGGCTAGGAGGGATGACGTTACAGGAAAATGGAGAAAGTTACAGAACGCAGAATTGCACGCATTGTATTCTTCACCTGACATAATTACGAACATTAAATGCAGACGTGTGAGATGGGTAGGGAATGTAGCACGTGTGAGTGAATACGGAAATGCATATAGAGTGTTAGTTGGGAGGCCGGAGGGGAAAAAGACCTTTGGGGAGGCCGAGACGTAGATGGGAAGATAATATTAAAATGGATTTGAGGGAGGTGGGATATGATGATAGAGACTGGATTAATCTTGCACAGGATAGGGACCGATGGCGGGCCTTGTGAGGGCGGCAATGAACCTGCGGGTTCCTTAAAAGCCAGTAAGTAAGTAATGAAAATAGGAAAGAAATACAAGCAAATATATATATATATATATATATATATATATATATATATATATATATATTTGTGGATTTAAGGAAAGAGCTGAGTAAAGAAGAAACAAAAAATACTAGAGAATACAGAAGTAGTTCTAAGTTGAAAGTAAACTAGATGAGGGAAAATGAAATAAGCGAAATGCGAAGGAATGAAAAGCAACAAACGAAAAATAAATACCTAAAGAAAAAGAGTGAAAGAAATTAAATTAAGAAGGGAAAATAGCATATAAAGTGGGGAGAAGAGGAAGTAAGAAATATAGCCTACACAGAAAAACAGGAAACCATAGAAATCAAAGCATCTCACAAACATAATTGACTCTCATCTGTCCGTGAAATAGCCGTATTCAACTGGTACGTGCGATAGATTCTTTTGCAACAAACCGCCGTTTGAGCGACCACACAACCATGAAAAGAAAAAAGAAAAGGGGGAGGCCAGCTGACAGAAGGTTAGGGTAGCAACCATCAAACGGATAAACGAATGGCGTATTGGAAGGGATGATGGCTAGGGAGAGCTGTACAGTACCCAATGGGAGCTGCAACTATTGTGGGAGTAAGACTTATAGTTGAAATGTTTTATAGGGGGTGGTCGGTCTATCGGGGGAGGAAATAGTAAGAGAGAGGGGATTTTCTGAGGGTGATTAAGAGTTGGGGTGGAGTTTAGAGAAGAGAAATACTTTAAAGAGGGGAGGATATTTTAGAAGAAAGTTTCGGTCGGTCTAAGGGTGGGTGGAGTTTTACTGGCTTGGGGGATTGGATTTTAGTAGATGCATAAGGGGTTAATAAGAGGAACAACCCTTCTCTCTTTGAAAATATGTAATCAGGCCATCTTGAATTCATCGAGTCCAGACTTCCTAAGGGATGATGGCGAAGGGAGACCGCAAGCCTGCCTTTCTGTCTTGTACACTCTGCACAGCATTGGAATCTCAATTATACAGAGTGTTTCCGAGGTTTATCGCATTGTTTACGAAGCTGGAAATAACCTAATTTTTACATCACATCTCAACAGTGGCGGCCGGTGAGACATTCTGATAGTGGTGCCAAAAATGAAAAAAAGTTGTACGCAAATTATCCTAGTGAAATTAATAATCGCAGTTCACGTTTGCATTATATTAAATAAAACATATTAATTAAACCAGCTATTTTACCAGGTGTACAGTTAATAATGTATCTAGTAACAGTTACAATAACATTTCCGAAACTAATAACGAAATTTACAGATACAGATAATCAAAACTTTCACAGTATTGTTAGTCAAATACAAATACATTTTATAACTAGTAAAATTACTGGCAAAAACACACGAGATAAACAATGGCATAGATAATAAACAAACACATTTGCACTTTATTTAACAGGCCGATGAATCCAAGGCAGCGGCCTGAATAACACATGTTCATGTCCTGCACAGATCTCATGTATCGTTAACAGAAGCATCAATAGCAACATTGTAGCGATATTTAGTTGCCGCAAAATAAAACAAATATTACACAACATTAACAAACAGTTTTACATAATATGAAAAAATATTTATCTTTCTAAAAAGAACCATGACTATCTCTGCGTTCAATATAGCTAAATGGGTAATAACAGGGGCGAATGCTAGTCAAGAAAGTTAGGCTTGCTCTTTTATTCATAGGGGAAGATGGGAGGATATAATAATTCATAATTAATAAAAATAATCAGACCCACATAAATAATTTATTTGATAGTTATGAAATCATTTTCAGTCATGGATCATATTCGCTTATCAGAAGTAGAAGTTTGATATAATATAACAAACATGGCCAACAAAACAGTTTATTTAGTTTTTTCAACCCTGCCAACCAATGCATATTGTTGTGTTGAGATGCACTGAACGAGCGCACATATTCTCTATAATGTATGTCTTCTCTTGAATAGTCCTTCGGGAAAATGGATTTAATAATGAGGTTTCAATAACACAAAATTCCGAACTCATTGCAATACTTCAAATTAATGTTTAAGAATTAATAATGCATTCAGCAGCTAACACATGCATTCCGCTCATACAATTACATTGCACTCGCAAATCACAGCACATTCCCGCTGTCAATACTGCTTTGTGTAACGTTAAATAGTCGTTGGTGTAGCTCTCGGACCAGAGCTTCAAACAACACAAAACAGAAACATGTGCGCCTAGGACGGACTAAGGAGGAAGGCACTTGCGCGCGCATCATATTCTCGCTGTTTCTACGTCTTTCCTGTAGCTCCGAGAAACGAGCAAGCGTTGCGATACTTGCGGTGTGCAACCTGCGGATGGTATTATGCCTATACAGTATTCCAAAAATCAAAATAAATTTTAATATACATAATCCCATTTTGAGAAAAATACATTCTACGAAAATATTGGGCTTGCGCAGCAAGCATAGCATGCCCTGAGAAATCGCCCCTGGATAATAATTTACACATTCAAATACAAGTTATGTGCATTAGTTTTGAATTGGCAACATTACATTAACATTTGGCGCGGAACTCTAACTCAAAGACAAATAACGTCTCCAACAATCCTGCCATCTAGCGAAATTTCTGCTTTATGTGCTCTAGCGGGCGGAATATTAACTACTGAGTCAAATTGAATTCGGCTCAAAGTCTGCCATAAGAAACGCATATAAACTAGAAGCAGTAGCCTTTTATACAGTGTTATATGGACGCAGGTAGTGCCTCAGCGAAGTGGCTCCAAGGTTCGGGAAAACGCTGCAAGAGTGCGTCCGGATATGTGCGCGCGCTCGTTCAAATGAAATACGAATAAAATGTATAAACTATTACAACTGCTTTCTACGATATTATTTTTGTTTCTTTCATTGGTGGTGCCATGGCACACTGGCACTACCCCAAAAGCCGCCCCTGCATCTCAATAAGTTTATTACGCACAATATACTTAATTTTATTTCAATCGATAGTTATGTATGAAATTATAGGATGGGGTAGCTTATTTAAAACCAATTTTAATCCACTTTATTTATTATAGAAGAAAATAATTAAAATATGTATTCATAAACCTATTGATTTTCCATCTCAAAAATTGTTTTTAGACATTAATGTTCTTAAAATAAGACAAATTTATTATAGTCTAGTGCAGTGGTCGTCAGCACTCGCTGAAATGTGCAACGGGTACGCGGTGCCGTCCCATGTGTACTGTCGTGCAACAGGGAGAGATAGAGAGCATACCCGCTAGCAGCTACGAGAGTACTATAGTGCACTGCGTTTTCGGCGGGTAAGAGAGGCTAGCCCCAGCGTGCTCTGTGCTGACGACCCCTGGTCTAGTGTATTAATAAAATTCATAAATAGAAATCGAAATGATTTTGCATTGCATTATCATACAAGATATGAAACAAAAGGTATGAATTCTTTAAGATTGTTTGAACCAAAATGCAACACTGCTACAGTATTTAATCATAGTAGTCTACTAATTTAAGCCCAAGAATATATAACAAATTTATATTTAAATGTCCTAATCTTGTCAATTCTAATAGTTCTAGTATTAAATTAAAAAGTTATGTGTGGATTTTATAAATAATGAAAAATTGTAAATTTAAATTTATACATTCTTAATGTGTAGTACACATAAAACAAGGATAAATCGCAATATAGCGAACGCCAGTAGGGAAAGTTATCCCCACTCACATGAAATGTGCATTCGACACAACACTCACCTATCACGTACAGTGTCTGTTGAGATACTAGGGGAAAAGTGGAAGGGGTGGTGGGCGGAGTTTCTACGTTCGCTATATTGCGATTTGCCCGAAAGCAAATTTTATTATATACTTCTTCATTTAAATTCAGGAATCCGCTGCTGAGCACGAGTTCTACTTTTTCAGGGGTGTGCTAAAGTTTTATCTGTATGTAGGCTATTATATTTTATGTTACAATTTAGCCTATTAGCAAAACTGTCTATTCCAACGAAAAATGTTATTCTCGTGTGGTGGTTCTTCGTTAAATACCCGACGAAATTCACGTCATACACGAGTCACAGATTCAAATTTGCCAGCCACAAAACACATTTCACTTTTCTTTGGACATCTATCTTGTACTTTAATTAATTATAAGTAACAATAAAAATTAGCCTATTTTGTTCGATTGTTAGGCGTAAGCTTACCGTGTTTTGTTTCTTTCAGTGCCTCAAACTTACAGACGAAAAACTTTGAGAATTTTATTTTCATCTGGCACTAATGTTACGTTTCTACCTCTTTTCATTCAAAAAGTATAATCCTCTGAAAACCCACCAGGACTTTCGGGACAATGTGTATTTACGGTGTTATATTTTATGAATGAACGTACTAGAAACGCCTGTCAGTTTAGACTAAACGCACGTCTTTCCGTCACGTACCTACTCCAGCATAAACATTCTTGCTTACTTAAGGGTCATTAACATTGCAGTAAGTTCACTTACTAATAGGCCTATTTGATGTAATGAAAGATTTAAAAAATGCTAAATTAACCGAAATTCATTTAATTTACGAAGCAGCAGGATAATCTGCAAATGTGGCAAGGTAGCTCTGTTGCCAAACTTTTCTACATTGTCGGATTTCAAATAGACGAACTTTCGTTAGTCTGAGCCAAAGACTTCGGGATACAAGATCTTTTTTTTTTTCCTGGAAGTATTAATGAACCTAAAAACAAGACATTTTTTCTTACGTTCTTATTAATAAAAACTCTTAGGCCTATACAAACGTTTAAATATCTTATACTTATACAATGAGTAGCTCGTTTATATGTCGTGTGTAAATCCCTTACTAATAATCATTACATACGTCGTGTATAACAGTATAGGCCTAATTGTTACACCGCTACGTCACAGTTTCGTCATTACTTCATTACGAAAGGTAATAGAATATCTGAGGTTCTCTATTGCATCCGGTAGAGCGCTCTAGTGTGCCGTGTTAAATATCGATAGTACAACTGGCTCTGATCAATTACCACACTACATTTTGATCAAAGAGTACAAGCTGCAGCAGTATTATTCTAATTATTCTGTGCTCTTTGGTGTGTCCTTCTGTGGTTGCAAGGCAACCATTATCATAAAATGACAGTCGATACGAACAGCTGTTAGAGGGGCGGCCATTTTTTCTCTATATACAACGCTTAAACAAGGGGTTTCGTGTATACGAGTATACCATTATATAGTTATAGACTGTTTATAACTTACATCCATCGCTTATGAATGGTTTATTCTTAACGTTTTCTGTTTCAACTCTGCATAAGTCTCGTATAAAAATTATACACAGTTTATTAGTAAGACCGTTAATATAAAATAACTTCGAAGACTGTGGTTCAGTATTATCATCCCCCATTACATCTAAAATTTTTGCACGTAGGCCTAAGTTAGCCTATTTGTCTTACACTCTGTAGGCATGTGTAACCTATTATGAAGAATTAAATAAAGAGCAGATAAATATAAAAGAATGAATGGTAATAACCTAAACCTAAAGGGGAAGGAGAGAAAATATGAGAGGTCTAATATTGTAAGAAACAGTTGAGGAAAGAGAATAATGATAGGAAGTGAACGGAAAAAATTATTAAAGACGGCAAAGTAAATAAAATGTAGTAGACACATGGGTGAATTATGGGATAAAAATAATGAAAAAAAAAAATAAAGAATGAAAAGTGAAAAAGGCCTAATCATAAAGAAAGAGAGAAAGAAGGGAAAAAATAAATGAAAGAAATAAGAAAAGAAAGAAAAAAGTTGGACTCGTGGGAATAAGTAACAATGTAGCAATTCTCCGTTTATTTTTTACTCAGACGGATAAATTAATGGCTACTAAAATGTTTTTTTTATGGAAGGAGATCAGGACGATCCTGGCTGGAGAGGATAATAAATGGTATCAAGGAAAGGTGTGAAGAAAAGCAGAGATATCTTTGATGATACTCAGCAGAAATTACGTCTTTGATTTAACCCCTAAATTGGCGAAACTTCATTTCTCTCACTAGTTTATTAAAACGTAACGGACTGTAAAGAAAACTACTATCGCAATGTCCATATTTTATATGTTGTACAATATTACAGTACTGTGAAATTTTAATTTTCCCACCAATTTTTTTCTATTGTTCTATTAAAATTATAGCATAAGTTATATCCTATTAACCTGTTGTATCCTATAGGATACTTTGTGGATTTAAGGGTTAAATAACTTAGTCTATCTGAACTTGAAAGAAGGAAAAGAGACAACAATACTGTGTTCGGAAGGACACCAACCCAACAAAAAAAAAAGTGAGGTTCATGAGGAGAGCATTAGATGTGCCCAATCCCTGAACATTGTTCCAGAAGATGCCTTATTTCATAAGAATGAACATTTCTTAAATGTTACAAAGATTCGTAACCTTCTGAGGAACAGAGAATTTGATATTTGGTGTCGTCATCCACAGAAAGGGAACGGCGTCGTTTTCTTTAAACAATATCCTGGTGCCAACAAATGGATTTGTAAACACGGAGGACTCTCCAACAGCGAATGGCGCGATGGCATTAAAATGGTTGGAAATGTCGCTGCAGTACGTGCTGTGCCGGGAAGATCTCAAGACAACCGTTGTAGGCATTGCCACAACGAGGTTGAAACTCTTGCACACGTCCTGGGGTCTTGTCCGCACGGCGAAGCTCTGCGAAACGCTAGACACCACCAAGTACGATCAATTATAGCCACTGCCCTTAAAGATGCCGATTACAACACCTTTGAAGAAGTACATGGTCTCTCCGTCACTGGCAGTACACGGCGCATAGATATAATAGCTTTCAAGGAATCTACAAGATCTGGATACATAATTGATCCCACTGTGCGTTTCGAAACGGATGAGGAACAGCCAGCAGAAGTGGATAATGAAAAAAAGAATATCTACAGTCCTACCATTCCCTATTACCTCAAAAAATACCAGCTAAAAGAGCTTGAAGTAATCGGACTTCTGGTTGGAGCAAGAGGTACCGCTACTCTCTTCATGAAAGATGTGTTTAAGAGGCTTGGAATACCTACATCTATTATTCCGATTGTAACCTTAGTTGCATTGAAAGGATCGATTGTTCTCCTGAAGAATCACCTATATTCGAAATCAAATTAAGTTCAGTAGCATTCTTTACTTTTTTGTAACACTTACCTTTCTAAAAATAGGTATATTTTCACTAATCTCAAAAAAATTATTTGCAGTTATGTACTTGTAGGAATTTCATTGTTAAAACAAAATCAATGGTTTTTCATGAACTTGTAAAAGTTTCTATGGTTAAGTATATATATATATATATATATATATATATATATATATATATATATATATATACATATATATATATAAATTTAAATTTGCGATGTGCGGTAAAAAGGGTATAAGTCAAACTGTAAGTTTTCAGTAGCGGAAAAGCAAAGTTTGAAATGAGGACCAATAATATTATGATAGGCTGGAAATTTGACGCTCTACATCATTAGACTATGGAGAGAGATAGACATAACCTCTGCCCTTTATACGAGTATCAACTGAAGAAGTATATTTTCTGTATTAACGTGGAGATCATAACTCAAAATCACCAATTTCTGACTTACGCCCTGTTTACCGCGCACCATAGGCCTATATATTGCCTCAAATAGCTATCAATTACAATAGGCTATGAAGATATCTTCAGGTAAAACGAAAATATTAGAATTTCTAGGACAACAATCTATAAGAGTAAGAACAGTAGCATTGAAGAGGTCCCGGGTTCGATTCCCGTGTCAACCAATCTGGTCGATGTTTCTTCCATGGTTTTCGTCGACTGTATGTAGGCTAACTAATTTTCAGTTAAATAAAGATGAACGCAGGATTGGACCCCAAGTACCACGAAATAATAGAACAGTAAAACAGCAATAAACATCCGCAACGGTAAAGTACAGACAGTCGCGATATGACCTAGGAGTTAAAAAGATTATAAATGAATAAATAAATAAAATTAGTAAGAGTAGTAATAAGTAACAAAACAGTAGAACAAGTAAAATTCTTTAAATAGGCCTACCTGACCTACTCTAAGCCTGTGAAACGTAATGAGTATTAACATTAAAGAGAAATTAAATAGCCTATAGAATATTTAATTATTTCTGTAGAACAATATGCTGAAAATTAGGGGGAAAAAATATTCCAAAGAGAGACTCTAATGAAATTTTATAAAGCAATGCCAATTATTGCATTTGTCATATGATAACTAAAGTTAGGTGCTAACCTATGCTCCTCTCTCAAAGTGAGAGTCCAAGTTTCACAACCATACAGAACAACCGGTAATATAATTACTGTTTAAAAAAGTTTTTCAGATTTTTTGACAGCAGACTAGATGACAAAAGCTTCTCAATCGAATGATAACACGCATTTCCCATATTTATTCTGCGTTTAATTTCCTCCCGAGTGTCATTTATATTTGTTACTGTTGTTCCAAGATATTTGAATTCTTCCACCACTTCGCAGGATAAATCTCCGATTTTTATATTTCCATTTCGTACAATATTCTGGTCACGAAACAATCATATAACTTACTTTGCCTTTTCGGGATTTACTTCCAACCCTATCGCTTTGCTTGCTTCAAGTAAAATTCCCGTGTTTTCCCTAATCGTTTGTGGATTTTCTCCTAACATATTCACGTCATCCGCATAGACAAGAAGCTGATGTAACCCGTTCAATTCCAAACCCTGCCTGTTATCCTGAACTTTCCTAATGGCATATTCTAGAGCGAAGTTAAAAAGTAAAGGTGATAGTGCATCTCCCTGCTTTAGCCCGCAGTGAATTGGAAAAGCATCAGATAGAAACTGACCTATACGAAGTCTGCTGTAAGTTTCACTGAGACACATTTTAATTAATCGAACTAGTTTCTTGGAAATACCAAATTCAATAAGAATATTATATAAAACTTCTCTCTTAACCGAGTCTTACGTCTTTTTTAAATTTATGACTAACTGATGTACTGTACCCTTATACTCCTATTTTTTCTCCAATATCTGTCGAATACAAAAAAATTGATCAATAGTCGATCTATTACGTCTAAAACCACACTGATGATCCCCAATAATTTCATCTACCTACATCTGGAGTTAATCTTCTCAAAATTTATTACTACTATTATTATTATTATTATTATTATTATTATTATTATTATTATTATTAATCAGCACACAAATAACAAAACGATCCCATTATCCGCATGAAATTGGGTAGATGTCATTTAATTCTGATAACGTGACATGACCCTAAAATCGGTCCGCGGGAGAAGGATTAATTAATTTTCTAAATGTCAAGTGACAGAGGCCGTGAGGTAAAAATGTCAGTTCGATCGTATAGGCAACGAGCTGCTAATAAATCAATGAATGCTATCAGCGTCCGCCTGGCCTTTACGTCACGCAGTGTAATGCAGGATGTCTATCTACAGATCTCTGTAATTCCTCAATGAAAGAATCGTCTGGTGTGTGAGGTTACACTAAAGCAGAGATGTGGTCAACTCTCTCACGCTTTTAACACGCACCCTCGCATTTGCATCCCAAGTCCGCGGGTTCAAATCAGACCAATGGCGATAAAATTCTATTTTCTTTGACACCGTGGCGTGTAGACTGAGGCGTCCACGCCAACTCCAGAAACTCTAATTAACTGCTGTGTAAAACTTTCAATGCAATATGCATTCTGTAATAGTCTGACTCCTGAAAAATGTTCGCCGTTGCTATTGCACCGTGGTACTCACTATGGTAATAGATTTTAACAACTTTCCTCGGGACTCTCATACAGTAGAATAAAGGGAAAAGATAAGAGGAGAAATGAGAAAGGAGATGAAGATATACGTAAGTCGAAGATATACAACAAATTCAAGGAAAACAGTAAAAAGTGCGATAGCCTAGGTGAAAACAGAATAGTAGAGCGAAAAACGAAAGTAGATGAAAAAAGAAAAAAAGAAAAGAGAGACGAAAGGAAGGAGGAAAAGAGATATACACAAACAAAGAAAGAAAAAATACGAAAAAAAAGAATGGAAGAAAGACGTAAAGAAAGAAAGGAGACGAAGGAATGAAATAAAGTAGAAAGAAAGATACGAATGAATGAAAGAAAGCTAGAATAAAAGAAAGAAGGGCGACTAAGCAAAGAAGAAAGAAAGAAAGAAAGAAAGGGAAAAAGGCGATTAAGCAAAGAAGAAAGAAACAAAGAATGGAAGAAAGAGACAAAGAAAGAAAGAAAGAAAGAAAAGACGAAGAAAGAAAGAATGGAAGAAAGAGAAAAAAAAGAAAGAAAAGACGAAGGAAAGAATGGAAGAAAAAGACAAAGAAAGAAAGAATGGAAGAAAGAGACAAAGAAAGAGACAAAGAAAGAAAGAATGGAAGAAAGAGACAAAGAAAGAAAGAATGGAAGAAAGAGACAAAGAAAGAAAGAATGGAAGAAAGAGACAAAGAAAGAAAGAATGGAAGAAAAGACGAAGAAAGAAAGAATGTAAGAAAGAGACAAAGAAAGAAAGAATGGAAGAAAGAGACAAAGAAAGAAAGAATGAAAGAAAGATACAAATAAAGAAAGAATGGAAAAAAGAGACAAAGAAAGAAAGAATGGACGAAAGATACAAAGAAAGAAAGATTGGAAAAAAGAGACAAAGCAAGAAAGAATGGAAAAAAGAGACAAAGCAAGAAAGAATGGGAGAAAGAGACAAAGAAAGAAAGAATGGAAGAAAGAGACAAAGAAAGAAAGAATGGAAGAAAGAGACAAAGAAAGAAATTATGGAAGAAAGAGACAAAGAAAGAAAGAATGGAAGAAAGAGACAAAGAAAGAATGGAAGAAAGAGACAAAGAAAGAAAAGACGAAGAAAGAAGGAATGGAAGAAAGAGAAAAAGAAAGAAAGAAAGAAAAGACGAAGAAAGGAAGAATGGAAAAAAGAGACAAAGAAAGAAAGAAAAGACGAAGAAAGAAAGAATGGAAGAAAGACATAAAGAAAGAAAAGAGACGAAGGAATGAAATAAAGTAGAAAGAGGAGACTAATGAATGAAAGAAAACTAGAATAGAAGAAAGAAGGGGGGACTAAGCAAAGAAGAAAGAAAGAAAGAAAGAAAGAAAGGGAAAAAGGCGATTAAGGAAAGAATAAAGGAAGAAAGAAAGAAAGAATGGAAGAAAGAGACAAAGAAAGAAAGAAAGAAAGAAAGAAAAGACGAAGAAAGTAAGAATGGACGAAAGAGACAAAGAAAGAAAGAAAGAAAAGACGAAGAAAGAAAGAATGGAAGAAAGAGACAAAGAAAGAAGGAAAGAAAGAAAGGACGAAGTAAGAAAGAATGGAAGAAAGAGACAAAGAAAGAAAGAAAAGACGAAGGAAAGAATGGAAGAAAAAGACAAAGAAAGAAAGAAAGAAAGAAAAGACGAAGAAAGAAAGAATGGAAGAAAGAGACAAAGAAAGAAAGAATGGAAGAAAGAGAGAAAGAAAGAAAGAATGGAAGAAAGAGACAAAGAAAGAAAGAAAGGAAGAATGGAAGAAAGAGACAAAGAAAGAAAGAAAGAAAGAATGGAAGAAAGAGACAAAGAAAGAAAGAAAGAAAGAAAGAAAAGACGAAGAAAGAAAGAATGGAAAAAGAGATAAAGAAAGAAAGAATGGAAGAAAGAGACAAAGAAAGAAAGAAAGAAAGAAAGAAAGAAAAGAGGAAGAAAGAAAGAATGGAAGAAAGAGACAAAGAAAGAATGGAAGAAAGAGACAAAGAAAGAATGGAAGAAAGAGACAAAGAAAGAAAGAAATAATGGAAGAAAGAGACAAAGAAAGAAAGAAAAGACGAAAGAATGAAAGAATGGAAGAAAGAGACACAGAAAGAAAGAAAAGACAAAGAAAGAAAGACGAAGAAAGAAAGAATGGAAGAAAGAGACAAAGAAAGAAAGAAGAGGAACGAAGAAATGAAATATAGTAAGAAAGGAGACGAATGAAAGAAAGACAGAAAAAAGGCGACTAAGCAACGAATAATAAAAGAAAGAAAGGAAACTAAGCAACGAAGAAAGAAAGAAAGAAAGAAAGAAAGAAAGAAAGAAAGAAAGAAAGAAAGAAAGAAAGGAGACGAAGAAAGGAAGAATGGAAGAAAGAGACAAAAAAGAAAGGAAGAAAGAAAAGGGACGAAATAATGAAATAAAGTAAGAAGGAAAGAATACGATTGAAAGAAAGATAGAAAAAAGAAAGGCGACTAAGCAACGAAGAAAGAAAGGAAGGAAGGCAACTAAGCAACGAAGAAAGAACGGTGACTAAGCAACGAAGAATGAAAGAGAGAAAGGAAAAAAGGCGACAAAGCAACGAAAAAAGAGAGACAGAAAGAAAGGAAGGAAGAAAGAACGTAAAAAGAGATGAAGAAATGATGATTGAAAGATAGGATGAGTAACGAATGAATGAATTAATTAATTAATGGAAAGAGATGCAGAAGAGAAGATTAAAATAAAGAAAAAGGGAACAAAGAAAGAAAGAAAGAAAGAAAGGAGGCACAGAAGAGTTAACATATAAAGAAATAGAAAAGGAGGTTAAATAAAAATAGAAATAAAAAATAAATAAAAGAAATAGGGAATCATGATCAAAAGAAAACAGAAGTTAACCACCAACTTCTTGCAGCAGTCTTAAGAACCTAAGGAGTTCATTTCGTACTTAGACCTAAGGAAGTTTCTAGTTCCAATATTTTGGACGACCCTGATACTTGTTTCGAAATCGGAATATCATATTTATGCCGGGAACGTCGATGTAGAAGGTGCCACTTAGGAAGGGAACTTTATACCTGTCTCTGTCTGCTGGTTCCACAACAATGCGCTGAGAGCAGCATCTTAACGCTCCGAGAGTTAATTACCCATCCACCATTGCGCGCACTACTTCGAGGAACAACGGTGCATATCCTCTGTCATCAAGTTCTTATTCCGGAGGCTAACACTACAGAATAGTCTTGTGTTTCTCAGCCTCCTCCAGCGATTGTATCCTGTTTCTTAATCTTGAAGTATCGGTACCGGTACCCTAGTATAAACTCATTCGTACACATCTGATCAAATACTTCAGAGGAACAAGTAATAGATCTATGTCTATATGTCTTGTTTATCTCAGGCGGTTTCTGAAGTTTTCTTTAATTTCTTATAGAAAATTTACAATACCTCGACTGTTTTTTTATTTATTTTTATTTATTTATTTAATATTTTGCTAATAATTGTAACATAACATATATT
Source organism: Periplaneta americana (assembly GCF_040183065.1). Classification (NCBI taxonomy): domain Eukaryota; kingdom Metazoa; phylum Arthropoda; class Insecta; order Blattodea; family Blattidae; genus Periplaneta; species Periplaneta americana. The sequence goes on along the minus strand of NC_091131.1, from coordinate 35,543,931 downwards.
ATATATAGAAAAAACTTTAGCTCGCCCCTGAAAGAGGAGAACTCGTGCTCGGGGGCGGATTCCTGAATTGAAATTAATAAGTATACAATAGAACAATTTGTCTTATGTCTACTATGCAATTATAGTATATAAATTTAAATTTACAATTTTTCAATTTTTATAAAATCCATACATAACTTTTTAAATTTAATACTAGAACTATTAGAATTTACAAGATTATTATATTTAAATATAAATTTGTTATATATTCTTGGGCCTAAATTACTACGATGATTAAATACTGTAACAGTGTTGCATTTTGGTTCAAACAATCTTAAAGAATTCATACCTTTTGTTTCATAACTATGAGAATACAATTCAAGATTATTTCGATTTTTATGTATGAATTTTATTAATACAATATAATAAATTTGTCTTACGTTAAGTACATTAAAGTCTAGGAACAAATTTTGAGATGGAAAATCAATAGGTTTATGAAGACATATTTTAATTATTTTCTTCTGTAATAAATAAAGTGGATTAAAATTGGATTTAAATGAGCTACCCCATCTTATAATTCCATACATAATTACCGATTGAAATAAAGTTAAATATATTGTGCGTAATAAACTTATTGACAAGTAATTCCTCAATAAAACAAAATAATATACAATTTTACGTAATTTATTACAAAGGTAATTAATGTGTTGGTTCCATTTTAAATTATTATCGAAAATTATGCCTAAATACTTAACTTCAGAGGACTCTTTAATAATCGGACATTTACACTGTATAAGACAACAATCAGAATTATGTAATTTAATACTTAATATACTATCTTTAATCATAAAAACAATAAGATGGTGAACTCTCCTTTCGTACCTTACAAATTTTCTTCATTTTTTATTCCCTTCACCAAATTTTAGTACTTTTCACAATTCTGTAATTGAATAAAACTGTTACACTTAAACAATATGGCGTTATTAAACATAACATTAACATGAAAGGAACCATTTCGCTATTAAAAAATCAAAATTGTTTTCATACGTACAAACAACCATAATAGCCCTATCGTAAAATCACTAACAGGAAACCTCAATAGGTTTACAATTTAAGCACACATCGTTACTGAACACTGAGCGATACAAGACAGAAGTGATTAAGTAATAGAAGATCAAGAATCGAAAGCTACTGATCACAAGACAAAAGACTATATAACTTCAGTAGTCTAAAGACTGGGAATCGAATCGCATCTAATCCTAAGCCAAAAAAAGGAGTAAGATTATAGGCTAAACAAAGAATGAGATTCGAATAGCATCTAATCATAAATCTAGAGTAAGATAGGAAAGATCGAGAATCGAATCGCAACCAATCACAAGAGAAGAGTAAGATAACAGAGTAAGATGATAATCGAAAATCGAGAATCGATTCGCATCGAGTCACAAGATAAGAGTAAGACGATAATAGAGTAAGATGATAATCGAAATTCGAGAATCGATTCGCATCCAAACACAAGAGACGAGTAAGATAATCGAAAATCGAGAATCGATTCGCATCCAATCACAAGAGAAGAGTAAGAAGATAACAGAGTAAGATGATAATCGAAAATCGAGAATCGATTCGCATCCAATCACAAGAGAAGAATAAGATGATAACAGAGTAAGATGATAATCGAAAATCGAGAATCGATTCGCATCGAGTCACAAGAGAAGAGTAAGACGATAATAGAGTAAGATGATAATCGAAAATCGAGAATCGATTCGAATCCAATCACAAGAGAAGAGTAAGATGATAACAGAGTAAGATGATAATCGAAAATCGAGAATCGATTCGCATCGAGTCACAAGAGAAGAGTATGACGATAATAGAGTAAGATGATAATCGAAATTCGAGAATCGATTCGCATCCAAACACAAGAGACGAGTAAGATAATCGAAAATCGAGAATCGATTCGCATCCAATCACAAGAGAAGAGTAAGAAGATAACAGAGTAAGATGATAATCGAAAATCGAGAATCGATTCGCATCCAATCACAAGAGAAGAGTAAGATGATAACAGAGTAAGATGATAATCGAAAATCGAGAATCGATTCGCATCGAGTCACAAGAGAAGAGTAAGATGATAATAGAGTAAGATGATAATCGAAAATCGAGAATCGATTCGCATCCAATCACAAGAGAAGAGTAAGATGATAACAGAGTAAGATGATAATCGAAAATCGAGAATCGATTCGCATCGAGTCACAAGAGAAGAGTAAGACGATAATAGAGTAAGATGATAATCGAAAATCGAGAATCGATTCGAATCCAATCACAAGAGAAGAGTAAGATGATAACAGAGTAAGATGATAATCGAAAATCGAGAATCGATTCGCATCGAGTAACAAGAGAAGAGTATGACGATAATAGAGTAAGATGATAATCGAAATTCGAGAATCGATTCGCATCCAAACACAAGAGACGAGTAAGATGATAATCGAAAATCGAGAATCGATTCGCATCCAATCACAAGAGAAGAGTAAGATGACAACAGAGTAAGATGATAATCGAAAATCGAGAATCGATTCGCATCGAGTCACAAGAGAAGAGTAAGACGATAATAGAGTAAGATGATAATCGAAATTCGAGAATCGATTCGCATCCAAACACAAGAGACGAGTAAGATGATAATCGAAAATCGAGAATCGATTCGCATCCAATCACAAGAGAAGAGTAAGAAGATAACAGAGTAAGAAGATAATCGAAAATCGAGAATCGATTCGCATCCAATCACAAGAGAAGAGTAAGATGATAACAGAGTAAGATGATAATCGAAAATCGAGAATCGATTCGCATCCAATCACAAGAAAGAGTAAGATGATAACAGAGTAAGATGATAATCGAAAATCGAGAATCGATTCGCATCCAATCACAAGAGAAGAGTAAGATGATAATAGAGTAGATGATAATCGAGAATCGATTCGCATCCAATCACAAGAGAAAGTAAGATGATAATAGAGTAAGATGATAATCGAAAATCGAGAATCTATTCGCATCCAATCACAAGAGAAGAGTAAGATGATAATAGAGTAGATGACAATCGAAAATCGAGAATCGAATCGCATCCAATCATAAGACATGACTAAGATGATTATGGGAGATGGAGAATCGAATAGCACCTAATCACAAGACAAGAGTAAGGTGATAGGACCTAGTGGAAAATCGAGAATCGAGTAGTACCTAATCACTAGACAAGAGTAAGATGATAGGACCTAGTGGAAGATCGAGAATCGAATCGCACCTAATCACAAGACAAGCGTAAGTACCAGACCTATATTTTCGGCCTCTGCTCCATTTAGGTTTATATTTTTTTATTCAATGCCACCAGGTTGTCATTTGACATTTCTGGTCTCTCCTGACAATGGCTTATTTGTAACACCCTTCTGAGGTTGGGGCGCTTGGAAGACGGAGTTGCGCTGCCCCGATGATGATGATGATGATGATGATGATTATGATGATGATGAATTGTCAGGAGAGGTCTTAAACCTAAGTCTAACCTAATTTCCAGACCATGGACGAAAACAGGAACACTCCCTTTAAGGAAAAATTTCTGTGTACGGGAATCGAACCCGGGACCTCATGAACTATAGTCAGAAGCTCTGACCACTAGCCCATGAGGCTGGTCTTTATGTTTACATAAACATGTTTATCATCTGGGGACAGATGTCATATTCTAAGCAACTAAAACACTTATTCAATGGCAGTACAACAAGAATAGTTAATGGAAGAACTGCAAGAATGGGAGGCTGGGAAGACAGGTTGCAATGAAAACAAAAGACAGTATTCTAAAGCGTAAAATGTTATACAAATATGATAAAAAGTTAAAGGGCACAAAACTTGCGAGACGCTTACATAAACGCCACCTGCTGATGTCGACAACATCTCACAATAGGCCTGGGCGACACCTTATCTCTTTCTTTACTCTCGGAGTGTTTTGTTTCTCTATTGTTCTACAGCAGCAGACAAGCACAATATCGTGTAGACACCTGTCATATTCATGCTGCAAGCCCGTGCTAAGCCCTAACACCCGCCACGCCCCCCTCCACTCCTAGGTCCCGCCACCACTAAACTTAATTAACTAAATTAACCTAAACTTTCCCTCCTAGAAGAGAAGACCAGATGCATGTATCTATGTGTGACTACACACTACACAGAGATGCAATAGCAGTTTAGCTTCATATACTATTTATTCCCAATGCCCACTATAGGCCTACTTCATAATTAACTACATACTGTTAATTGTATTTCATAAATAAACTAGCTAACAATTGGACAATCATTACCAGGAACCGAATCTGTAGGTTTTTACTTATTTTTCCTTGCTTCCGAACTCATAATTTCTCCAATACTTTTCCTAATCATGATCGTAGGAGTCGTATATGTGAATTCTGTTGAACCTAAAAAAACCTAAATTGAGAGAGAGAGAGAGAGAGAGAGAGAGAGAGAGAGAGAGAGAGAGAGAGAGAGAGAGAGGAAAGAACACTACTCTCGACGTGAATGAGGCTGCCTCAATTCCTAAAAAAAAATCTGTACTTAGCAGTGACAACATCTATGGCTCCCTTGCTTTCCTCAAGGCACATTTCAGTGACCTTCCAAAATATATTGAGTACTTGGAATCTTCGTCGCTACAACTGAAGGATACAATTGGTGTCATTGACTCGCTTCTACATAAACAAGTACCAGGACCCGTGGGTGAAGCTGGCACATTAAAACTGAAGAAAGTATTGCAGAGGAATCCAGGCTTTGAAAAAAATGGAAAATGTGTGCGCCATTCTCCAGGGGGAAAGCTTCAATTGTCAGTTACCATGGGTACCTGCTGCCAGGAAGGGTTTGGAATTGAGCGGGTTACATCAGCTTCTTGTCTATGCGGATGACGTGAATATGTTAGGAGAAAATACACAAACGATTAGGGAAAACACGGAAATTTTACTTGAAGCAAGTAAAGCGATCGGTTTGGAAGTAAATCCCGAAAAGACAAAGTATATGATTATGTCTCGTGACCAGAATATTGTACGAAATGGAAATATAAAAATTGGAGATTTATCCTTCGAAGAGGTGGAAAAATTCAAATATCTTGGAGCAACAGTAACAAATATAAATGACACTCGGGAGGAAATTAAACGCAGAATAAATATGGGAAATGCGTGTTATTATTCGGTTGAGAAGCTCTTATCATCCAGTCTGCTGTCCAAAAATCTGAAAGTTAGAATTTATAAAACAGTTATATTACCGGTTCTTCTGTATGGTTGTGAAACTTGGACTCTCACTCTGAGAGAGGAACATAGGTTCAGGGTGTTTGAGAATAAGGTGCTTAGGAAAATATTTGGGGCTAAACGGGATGAAGTTAAAGGAGAATGGAGAAAGTTGCACAACCCAGAACTGCACGCATTGTATTCTTCACCTGACATAATTAGGAACATTAAATCCAGACGTTTGAGATGGGCAGGGCATGTAGCACGTATGGGCGAATCCAGAAATGCATATAGAGTGTTAGTTGGGAGACCGGAGGTAAAAAGACCTTTAGGGAGGCCGAGACGTAGATGGGAGGATAATATTAAAATGGATTTGAGGGAGGTGGGGTATGATGATAGAGACTGGATTAATCTTGCACAGGATAGGGACCACTGGCGGGCTTATGTGAGGGCGGCAATGAACTTTCGGGTTCCTTAAAAGTCATTTGTAAGTAAGTAAGTAACCTGCTGCAGCGGCAGCGATGAAAATTGCATCTATGACGTCATGTGCTGTCAGAAGAACCTTTTTGTCCTTCAAATGCATTTTGAGAGACAATAGAGAAAACTTTTCAGTCGAGATTCTTGAAAAGTATTCGGTCGTAGGCCTATATTGCAACCAGGAACAGTACCAGTAAATAATGTTGTTTTGTTTGTTTGTTTATTACTTATTAAATTAATTATTGATAAAGTTTAAACAAATTTAATTCAAAAGTTGTGTATGTACTATACCTTTTATCTATTGAAAACTGAAATTTATGTAGTTATATCAAGGCAAACTGTATTAGATAAAATGATAATTGTTACAATAATTTATTCAAACTACAAATATAAGCCTAATGTTAAAGGGGAAGAAGCAAAAATTTCGAATCTTATAATTTTTAATAAATAGTTTGGTTCTTGAAAAGGTCACTTTCGTGGTCCATGTTGCCTTAATAAATAGACTAATTTTTTTTTAATTACTGTAAGTATACATTTTTAACAATCAGGCAGTTTTTGCGACTCCTTTCACAGGTTGGACATAAATCCTAAAAAAAAACCTAATTCACCTATTCCAAAAACCTAAAATGGTCTTTTTAAAATCTAAAAATCCGGTTTCTAATCATTACCTTAACAAATCATATTTAAGACGCAATTTCTGACTCCCTCCACAGAGTTCTAAGAAAATTGTATTTATTGGCTCCCTTACTGTTCTATTACGTACACGAGGATTCAGTTCTGAACACGTCTTCGTAATTTTAGTGCTGGAATTCTCTTCTTTCGGTTGATGGATACAGTAATGGTTTACCCTTTCTTTTATAGGGTAAACACGGAAATATGGACATATTATGTAAGAAGGGGAGAGAAAATGGGACTGAAAAAAGAAATAATAGCATTGTAGGCCTACGTATTCACGTTTTAACGACATTTATCAGACATAGAAGCAACTCAGGCTAGCTGTTAAGTAGGTTTGGTAGGTAAGGAAGTGGGTATGAAATAGAATGGAATTTCGGAAGGGGGCACTACGACCAGCACTGCGATCTTTCAAGATCTATTGCGCCCAACAGGGGGCTTGTGGGCAAAAAGTGTCACTATGGATTTTTCAACAGCAATCTCACTAGAGGTTTTGATTTATCTAGAGAAAATCAAAACTCGAGTGGGATTTAATTGACTACACGTTGAAAAGAAGGGATGTAAACATTAGAAGAAATAAAGTACTCTAATACAATGAAATATTGACTTACTAAAATCCTATTTCACCAATGTTAGCTTCACCGAAAAGTTTGAAAGGAGTCGCCATTTTCAGTTAACTATGCGGGAAACAAATGACGATCGGAAAGCATGTTTTATGCTAGGGAAATGAAAAAATTGTAGCCATGATTGGTTGAAACACATCCTTTCGTATCGTTTTGTTTGTCAAAAGTAGTATAACGTAGTTGAAGTGTAACAGTCAATGAAAAATACCAGAGCTGACCGAGATTCGAAGTCGGATCTCTTGCGTGACAGGCTGATGTACTGAGCCCTTATGCTTCCATTTTTCTCCAATATCTGTCGAATGCAAATTGCCTGATCAATAATCAATTTATTACATCTAAAACCACGTTGATGATCCCCAATAATTTCATCTAAATATGAAGTTAAGTCTTCTCAAAAGAATATTGGACAAAATTTTGTACGACGTCAATAGAAATGATATTCCTCGAAAGTTACTACAGTTGGTCTTTTGCCCTTCTTAAAGATAGATACAATAAAATTATGGAATCCTTAGGCCTATAGTGTACACTTAGCCTACATAAGCTTAAATAAACAATTATGTTGATCTGTAGTTCGCAATGTCATGACAGCTGAACCAAACAAAACTATCATTCAATTAGTATTTCAAACTCAATAACTTTATTATAGCAGACACACACAGGCTGAAGAAAAATGCAATTTCTTAAGATTAATATTACTTACTATCAAAAATGGATTTAAAAACGTAAATAATATAAGTTATAGTGAGTGACAATATTGTGGCTGGTCGGATTAAATTAAATATTAATATTTGGCTTGGCTTTGGTATCAAAGGGTTGCTGACAGACATGCTGTCAGAATGCAGCTCACGGGAAGAGCAAACACGAAGAGCATCGTCTCGGATTAACACAAATATTTGCTATTTGAAAACCGGAATGCTTGGTGAAGCCAAAACTGTTTCCGGTTCACATACATTGCTCCACAAATTATTGCCAAACACTAATACACAGAACTTCAATACCACAATTTGCTTAATAATCGTTACGAAGTTTAATGAAATAATAATAGTAATAATAACAGTAATAATGATAATAATAATAATAATAATAATAATAATAATAATAATAATAATAATAATAATAATAATGAGGAGATGCACTATCATCTTTACTTTTTAACTTTGCTCTAGAGTATGCCATTAGGAAAGTCCAGGATAACAGAGAGGGTTTGGAATTGAACGGGTTACATCAGCTGCTTGTCTATGCGGATGACGTGAATATGTTAGGAGAAAATCCGCAAACTATTAGGGAAAACACGGGAATTTTACTGGAAGCAAGTAAAGAGATAGGTTTGGAAGTAAATCCCTAAAAGACAAAGTATATGGTTATGTCTCGTGACCAGAATATTGCACGAAATGAAAATATAAAAATCGGAAATTTACCTTTTGAAGAGGTGGAAAATTTCAAATACCTGGGAGCAACAGTAACCAATATAAATGATACTCGGAAGGAAATTAAACACAGAATAAATATGGGAATTGCCTGTTATTATTCGGTTGAGAAGCTTTTATCATCCAGTCTGCTGTCAAAAAATCTGAAAGTTAGAATTTATAAATCAGTTATATTACCGAATGTTCTTTATGGTTGTGAAACTTGGACTCTCACTTTGAGAGAGGAACATAGGTTAAGGGTGTTTGAGAATAAGGTGCTTAGGAAAATATTTAGGGCTAAGAGGGATGAAGTTACAGCACAGTATAGAGAACATACAGTAAAGACAACTAAGCCATTTCGTGGGAACAAATTCTGAGTGCGCATGTCACGAAACCGGGTGTATTATCTAGAACCTCCACCAGATGGATCTCCATGTACGACAGGTCTGGCATAATTTAATATTAACTGAAAACATTCATTACTCATCTTTTAATAATTTTAAAGACATGAGGCAAATGAATTGCAATATAACCATAATAATAATTACTTCCGTATGCAATCATCATGAAAATATTCACTAATTGACGCTAACGCTCAAGTCACTGTTTGAAGCTTATGTTGGTAAAATTGATCCAAGTACAACATAATACATCATGGCGTCAGTTGCGGTGAAGTGCGAACATTAACGTCAACAATGGATATAAGTATTTTGACTTGCTAGCGACATAATATTAATGAGAGATAATATACTACAAAATTATTCGTATTACTGACCAATAAAATAAATAAATATTTTACTGATATTTCGATAGTGGTTTGATACTAGCGACATAGTTGGATTCATTGAGAACTAGACCTTACTGAGCTTGAATTTAGTACCAACAACATCAAAGGTGCCGACAAGAGTTGTCCCTACTGATTCTTCTTATACTGTGGTTACAGGAGAATGGAGAAAGTTACACAACACAGAAATGCACACATTGTATTCTTCACCTGACATAATTAGGGACATTAAATCCAGACGTTTGAGATGGGCAGGGCACGTAGCACGTATGGGCGAATCCAGAAATGCATATAGAGTGTTAGTTGGGGCCGGAGGGAAAAAGACCTTTGGGGAGCCCGAGACGTACATGGGAAGATAATATTAAAATGGATTTGAGGGAGGTGGGATATGATAATAGAGACTGGATTAATCTTGCTCAGGATAGGGACCAATGGCGGGCTTATGTGAGGGCGGCAATAAACCTCCGGGTTCCTTAAAAGCCAGTAAGTAAGCAAGTAAGTAAAGAAGTAAGTAAGTAATAATGATGATGGTGATGATAATGATAACATTCGGGAGGAAATTAAGTCATTATAAGGTTACGATGCATTATCGGCATGATTAAGATACAAGGAAGATATGATCACAATACAAGGATGACATCATCAGGATACATGACGACATGTTTACAAGGCAATGCAGTGCATTGACTACATCATTATGATATCGTCAAGTTACGACATGACTGTTATAGCCATGGCAAGATTACGATATAGTGACAATAAGAGATGAACAACGCTCGAGAAAACGAGACTAACAGCGCCCGCAAAGCCGAAAACCCGCACGACAATGTTGTATTACGTCGCGTCCTTGACGTAAAGACTGCTTGTGAGTGTTCCGAGACTCGATATTGATGAGTCGCGACATCCCGAAGTCAAGCAGCCTTGAATCGCCACAGTTGTTTATACCTGACTGAACTTTTATCTACTTTGGCAACTGTTATATATGTATAAACAATCAAGTAGCCTATTTGAAACATCTCTACCTTTCAGTGTATAATAATCCGTTCGCCAATCTTTATTTAATTTCTAGGCCCTTATTAAAAGGCTAGGAATTTTCTTTTCATATCTTTAAGACGAAGTGTGCAATCTCAAGTAAAAAGATAACCCTTTGCAGTACAAATTAATTTTTTTATGTTTTTCATATCATGGATCATAACAAAGCTTCAATAAATTTTTTTTCAACATTTTAACTCTGCTCACAATTTCAAAACACAGATGGCACCTCTGTATATACTCAAGAGGTGATTCCTTGATGGAAGATCTGTGCCATAAAATTTAGAAAGAAAGAAACCGGTGGTTCTTCTGAATAACCACTATGCTACAAAGGGTTAATGTCATGTTTTATGTTTCTTAGAAATGAAAATTTATTTAAGAATTGATTTTTTTTTATTTATATAACCATAGGTAATATCATATAATAGAACCAGAACATTTTGATAACTAAGATACTGTTCTGTTTTGTCTTTTTGTTTCATTTAAACATTTATGTTATTTATTTCAATTATGTATGTTATTCAAAGTTACGAAATCTTTCCACGCCGACCAAATGCTATTTCGAGAATAATGAGCGAGACTCGAAAGGCAAATGCAGCGAAAATTTGAAGTGCAAGAATTATATCATAATTAGGCAGTAAATCACAAAACTATGACATGACAAAATACTGACACAATATTGACAATTAAATGGTAATTTACTACAAAATATAAAAAAAACTAAATAAAATACAATAACAAGAGAATAATATGATGAAACATCCGTAGTATGTGGACGACGAGAAAGAGAATAAATTACAAAATGAACTTGTAATTATGTTTTAAGAAACGCCTCAACTTCTGTAATTTAAATAATAAGCTATTCATCAAAGTTATCAAAGTTTGTGACTGGGGAAGTCAGATTATCTGAGGCAGCGACTGTACCGTCGGTTCTTATCGCGTGGGCCACTCTTACAAGTACCAAACTTTTCCCAGTTTGTTGACATCTCCCTTGTTCTCCATTCCACCTCTTTATTATCTTGTACTTATCTCCCCGTTTTCGTCACATTGTTCTTGCTGTCAGCACTTTCAGGCTGATACAATGACACAGCATCTGTCTCGTAATCAGAAGTTCCACGAATCAAATCCAGAGCACCATACTTTATGCAAGGAAGGGGGAATGAACTCTACCATAACGGATTTGGGTCTCCCATCCCCCTCTTAATCGCCTCGCCTTGATGAATTCAGAGGAGTGTCTTTAACTAATGCAATGCACGAGAGGCTTAGGAACAAATTCTTTAGTGTCATATGCCTTTTCCATAATTTCATTTCCTTGGAGCAATGTTCCTTGAAAGAAAAAAATGTCGATTATCCATATTTTTGGGGTAAATTCCTTCAGGTATACTCCCGTTTCCGCACTCGTAATATTTCTTTCTTCCATAAGAAAGTAAGGGAAGTCTGACGCCACATTTTCTTCAAAATAACCCTACTTCATAAATTTGTGGAGTAATATTTTAAAATGAACGTGGTTGTAACTAATAAAAATTATATAAATTATGTTCTATAAAATCTCATTACAAACTTATATTTTATTACTTCATAATTGAATACTTACTGGCTTTTAAGGATCTCGGAGGTTCATTATCGCCCTCACATAAGCCCGCCATTGGTCCCTATCCTGAGCAAGATTAATCCAGTCTCTATCATCATATACCACATCCCTCAAATCCCTTTTAATATTATCTTCCCATCTACGTCTCGGCCTCCCTGAAGGTCTTTTTCCCTCCGGCCTCCCAACTAACACTCTATATGCATTTCTGGATTCGCCCATACGTGCTACATGCCCTGCCCATCTCAAACGTCTGGATTTAATGTTCATAATTATGTCAGGTGAAGAATACAATGCGTGCAGTTCTGTGTTGTGTAACTTTCTCCATTCTCCTGTAACTTCATCCCTCTTAGCCCCAAATATTTTCCCAATTACCTTATTCTCAAACACCCTTAACCT